>NC_030679.2:83378161-83680291 GCF_000004195.4 Xenopus tropicalis
GAGTCATTGATCTTCACTGTTATGAACCTGTAGAACAATGCAGTAAACTTTTTGAATAAGGTTCATCATCTAAAAGTATATACACTTTTCTCCAGGGATGGAAATGCAAAACCCAGTTTAGGGTGGTTTTCACTACTTTCTCACTAGTGGAATAGCCAGAAATGGTTTAGATCCAATGTGCACTATGCATAGTGTATGACTATCAAGATTTTCATTCATCCAGGTCATGGTATATCTAGTATAGGTAAATCTAAAGTGTAGTGTATGACTATGAAGATTTTTATTCATCCAGGTCATGGTATATCTAGTATAGGTAAATCTAAAGTATAGTGTATGACTATGAAGATTTTTATTCATCCAGGTCATGGTATATCTAGTATGGGTAAATCTAAAGCAACTTGACTTGCGTGTGAGGTTGGGGAATGCCCTTCCTAGTGATGCTGTAATGGCAAATTCTGTTAATGCCTTTAAGAGGGGCTTGGATGAGTTGCATAGTATCAAAGGCTATTATGATACTAAAATCTACAGTTAGTATTGATGCTGGTATATATAGTTTATGTATGTGAGTGTATAGATAGGTCAGTTGTGTGTTCTGGGTTATTTGGAAGGGTTGAACCTGATGGACTCTTTTTTTCAACCCTATGTAATTATGTAATTCTTTAGTCAGAAAGTTTTAGTAACTATAAAAACAATTAACTGTTTTAATTTTAACAAACGTTTCTTTACAAAAATATAGACTAGGTGCAGGGCCGCCATCAGGAGGGGAGAGGGGGTATTGGTGTGCTGGGCCCAGTGAACTCTTCAGGCCGTGTTGTGAAAGTCGCGCAATTTTCATAGTTTACGTATAAAGTTAACGGAAAACTTACATAATTTACATAACTTATGCAAAAACTTAATGTAACCTGCCCAGAAACTTAAAGGAACAGTAACGCCAAAAATGAAAGTGTATTAAAGTATTTAAACTATAATGTACTGTTACCCTGCACAGGTAAAGTTGTGTATTTGCTAAAGTAACGGTACTATAGCTAATATAAATACGCTGCTGTGTAGCCATGGGGGCAGCCATTCAACCTGGAAAAAAGGAGAAAAGGCACAGGTTACATAGCAGATAACAGATAAGCTCTGTAGAATATAATGGGGCTTTATCTGTTATCTGCTGTGTGCCTGTGCTTTTTCTCCTTTGAATGGCTGCCCCCATGGCTACACAGCAGCTTTGTTTATATAAACTATAGTAGTCTTTCTGAGGCAAACACACCAGGTGTACCAGTGCAGGGCAATAGTACATAATATCGTAATTATTTTTATACACTTTCATTTTTTGGTGTTACTGTTCCTTTAAGAAACTTGTATATGAAGTAAAATACAGCAGAGACACTTGAGTAAGCAGGCAGGGTGCAAACTCCTCTGAACACCAATGAATTAAAAACTACTTGAGGTAAATTTCTCTGCCCCCAATAAACTGATTGACTTATTAGCACATTCATTAACTATTTTATTAACTATTTATATGTACTGGTCATTATAGAATAACACCAGCAATTTATTTTGGGATCTATTTACTGAATCATATGAGTGTTTTCTACATTAACTTTTCAGCAGGGTAATGGCTGATTTTTGGGCCCCACAGCAACATCTTTGGGCCCCTATGCTCATACCATTTACGTAACTTGTGCAAAAACTTATGTTACCTTCAAAGCAACTTATTTATAAACTCCACTGCCTCCTCCCCAATTTAAAGACTGACCTATTAGCACAGTTTTTTTACTATTTTTGTGAGCTAATACTGACTAGTTATTGGGTCCCTAAATTTAGTAGTTTACTTAACCTTGTGAATAAAACTCATATAACTTCCATATGAAGCAATGAAAGCAGAGAGCAGGGGCAGGAAGGAGTGTAGGGTTTAAACTTATGGCAAACTCCACTGCCACCCAATAAACTGACTGCTAATTAGAACATTAATTAATAGAACTCTTTATATGAACTGCTTATTATAGAGTAACATCCGCTGTTTATATTGCACCCACAAGGGGCATTGGCAATATCTTAGTACCGTGTGCCTGTGTTTATGGGGGGGCCTATATAAATAACTTGTACAGGGCCCAACAATTTCTGATGGCAGCCCTGCTAGGTGTAATTTAATAATATTTAGGGACAGATCTGTAAAATAATAATTATTTTTTCTGGTAAAATGTAGTACATTTTCTACTGCTGAAATTGTTGTCATTGATTTTAGGGAAATTCCAAAAATGATTCCTAACTTTTCTTTAAAATTTTAAAAAAAAATTATAACAAAGCATTTTCTCATTTTCCTAAGTGTTCTCCAGCTCAAAGACCATTTATTGTATTGAGTCTACTGGGCCTAAGTCTTGAAAAAATATAAATTGACAAATGTATCAGTATTTTTGCTTTTTTAAAAGTGCTAGTTTGTCAGCATTGATTCTGTTCTTTTCAGTCCAATGTTAGAGATAAGTTTAACGCAATAATGCAGAAATCATTTCCACTTAATCATGAATCAGTAGTAAACAGAAAATGTTGTTCCTGTATATTTCTTTCATTTAAAATCAGTTAACCATATTACTCTATTTATATTAGTGCATTTAATATTAATGAAAAAAAAATCAAATCGTTTTCCATATTTACGCTTTCTTTTAAATCAGAAAGCTGATTTACTAAACTGTATTTGTGAAAAGAATCAGAAATAAATTTGTCTTGACAGTAATATTTAAGAAAAACTAAAATCAAAAAACCCTGGTTGCATTAATTTGCAAAAAAAACCCTTTATTACTATGAAAATCAGTTTATTCCATTCATTTTTGCAAATCTGACCTGCAAAAAATAAAATGTTGAAAATCCAACTACCATTGATATATCAGTTATTTGGTTGTTTTTGTATGAAATCATATATGTTTAGTGTATACACCCATTTCCCAGGGATGCGGAATAAATTTATGTTAACAACAATATATAGGTCAGTGGGTTTTAGATGTTGAATTCTTTCACTCAGATTTTTGAGATTGTTTTTTAATTGATAGATTGCAAAAATTCAAATTTGGAAAACTCAAAACGTGTTGGAATTTACATGTTGAATCCTTGAGAATTTTTTATTTATAGATTTTAAAAGTTCAAGTGCGGACAGCTTGAAATTGAACAAAATTTGAGACTGTGTTCTTCAGCACTATTTTCTCAAATCATAGGAAAAAAGCAATAGGTCTCTTGGCTTTTCTTCTATCGTGATAATCCTTGTGTAAACACAACTTTTGGACATTAACTTTTTTACTTATTGGTCATTAATAAATTTATACAGATGAATAACTTAAAACAGAAAAGGAATTTTGCAGTCAAAAGTTGCTTCTCAGAGAAGTTCTGATATGCATGCATCTTTGCCTTAATCTTTAAATAAGCTTCTTAGTATTCATGGGAGTTTGAGCCTGTCTTGTTCACACTGGGCAGATTATGTGTAAATTCATTCAATGTTTTTATATTTCATATGAAGAACCATGTAAATTGGCCTTTGCACTTTAACAGGATAATAATATTAAACTGGAAATCAATTCAGCATACAGTGTGGTAATTTTTGTAACAATCTTTACAGTGAAAAATGAATTTGCTTTGCTGATTTCTTCTCAGTAAAGTTTAGATATATTGGTAGACAATGCAAATTTGAGAAACCCAAGTCTTTATATAAATGTGAACTTTTCTTTATAAAATGTTTTTGCAAATACTTCAAGTTATAATGAATATATGTAAATAAAATCAAATGAACAAAACTAGAGATGGGACAATATTTTAATATTATGTAAGACTCCAGCATAATAAAATGGATTTGTCACCTGCCAGTGACCATACCAAATATTCCTCTTGCCAGAATGCTACATCATGAATGTTATAGAAATGGATGCAAAATGGCTTAAATAAAAGGCAAAATATGTGCTTTAATAATATAACAAAGACCTCTGATAACTACATGAGAAATTATGTGCCTAGCAGGAAAAATGTGAGTTATCAGCACATTGAAGTCAAAGATTACTTTTCAGATTATACGGTACAAGTATATGTGGCTTATTTAGTAGCACTGCCTAGCAGTACTGGAGTGCTAAAGTAAAATTACAGCTATCTACAAGGCTTTTATATGTGCTCCTCATGTCTGCATATGTTTCCTCCCCCACTCCATAAACATACAGGCAAGTTAACTGGCCCCTGATAAACTGATCCTAGTGTATGTAAATGTGATAGGTAAGATTGTAAGCTCTACTGGGGCCGTGACTGATGTAAATGACGAACAATACCTGCATTAATGTTTTGGTGCTCTATGATAACAGATAATAAACAATAAATACATTAAATAGCTCAACTACTGAATAGTTTTTTTTGTTTTAATTCAGTTGTTTTTTTAATCTCTTTGTTATAGTATAAAAATATTTACAGGTATTTTGCTAGTGATGAATTTATTTTGTTTCCTAGCATTTCCTTTTCATATTATATATTATTTTAGCCCACATGATCATTTCATATGTATTTTTTTAAATACTGCTGCATTTTATCACCTTTCCTTCCTTGCTATACTGCCTCTAGTAAAACACCTATTTGCATAGTTTTTCAAACATGTCTGTGGTTGCTGTAACATATTTAGAGATTATTTAATTGTGTTTTCTTTTATCATTAAACGTTTTTCATCAGCTATTGCTTTGTGACAATATATTTGTGCAGTTTTTCTTTCTAATCATGTGGATCTCTGATAAGATATGTGACCATGAGCACTTGATAAAGTATCGGATGATCCAAAACAGGTGTGCGGTATAAAATAAAAAAACTACATTTCATTGACTTCTCAATAGTGCCAGTTAATTATTGATTTATATAACCATACAGCCCTACATTTTACATGTTCTTTTCATGTCTGTGTGGGTTTCCACCCATGTTTGCAAAAAATTTAGGCAGGTTGACTGGCTTCTGATTAAACTGACTCTACTGAATGTGAATGTGATAGGGTCCTTGTACTGTAAGCTCTACTGGGGTGAATTACATTCATGAGAAATACATTTCTTCAGATCAACAATCGCTTATTCGTTAATTGTTACAGCATGAACTAATCAAGCTGAGAAATCAAAAAAAGTAAAAAAAAAATATTTGCTTCCAAGGACCTCGTACATAAAGCTCAATATCCATTTGAATTTTATTTACAATAGTTTTACAAATAAATCAACTTTCTTCTTTACACTGCTGCATGTAATTAAAGTTAGCAATATAAACTAAATAATAATAAAACACTCCCCTTAAGATGAGGTCTTGTTTTTTGTTAACAACACTTAATTTTTTTATATATATAGATATATATATATAGATATATATATATAGTTATTTTTGAAATTTGCCTGAATATTAAAAAAATATTATTTGGAAATGGTATCAGGTGTTCCAAGAGTTTATTTTCTTTGAAGTGATTTTTAGGTTTAAAATACCCTTTTCATAAGATACATATCAAATAAATCATCAAAATATTTACTTGCATGAACAAGACTGGTTATCTCTGCATTCCAAAATTGCAGTTTGTTCATAATTAGACCAAATTTACGTAAACTGCAGATACAGAGATAACATTAAACCTCAAACTATCAAAATAGCTTAAAAACCATTGCATGTGATAACTATCTCTGCTGAGATCCTGAAAACTATCTATACTAAATGTGATTGAGATAATGTATAAACAGATCTACAAAATGAGTGTGTATTGTGGTTTAAGAACTTAGCTTTATCTGTGATCTTAACCCTAATGTTTCTTTATGCCTGAAGCACTCATAAGGCTTATTTATTTCAGTTTGCAATTACTTTTAATTTTGTTTCTAAAATGTTAAAACATAATTTATAATTACTGTCTTTATGAAACTCTTTCAGAAGATTTCAGAGAACAGTAATATATTATGCTGTTCTAAGCCATACACATTTTTCTCTCCCTACTGACTAATTTCAGTGTGATCCAACATTTGTCAGAAAATCGATCAGACAGATTTCCCTAGTTTCAACTAGACGATATCGCTTGAAATGGTCATTTTCAGTGATGGACAAACCATATTTTTAAACAACCATTTCAGGTTAAGCTTGGTCCTATGATTAAGAGAAAGAGTTTTTCCTTTTTAAGTTGAACCTATCATTTTAATTGAGCAATTCCGGGGTCTGTTCTTTGTTTTTTTTTTATGTATTCATAAATTAACTTGAGGTTTTTACTGTAAGTACAGTCTATGGTTTTGTTGATGAGTATAGGTTCCATGCAAGATGTTTGCATTTTTAAAGCAATTCAATTAAAATGGAGAACCGGGCAGCAAATTGTCAAAGAAGGTTCATTGCTAAAAGCAAGGTTATGCTTCTGAACAAAAATAACACAAGGGTTAATGATACACTCAAAGGAATTGTTTTGAGTTTTGAGAAGGATTTAAGATTTTAGGATGACAAGGATTAGGGGGTTATTGAGTATTACAAACTTTGCAACTCTAGGCACTGTTAATTAATATAAGATAATAATGTACCTGTATAAATAGGGTAATTTTGTTGTAATTTACTTAAGGGATGGAAGTATAACTTGGCTTCTATATAACTCCCCTATAGCTCCTTACCTTAAAGGAACAGTAACACTAAAAAATGAAAGAGCTTTAAAGTAATAAAAATATAATGCACTGTTGCCCTGCACTGGTAAAACTGGTGTGTTTGCTACAGTAACACTACTATAATTTATATAATAAGCTGCTGTGTAGCCACGGGGGCAGCCATTCAAGCTGGTAAAAAGGAGAAAAGGCACAGGTTACATAGCAGATAACAGATAAATTCTGTAGAATACAATAGTGTTTTATCTGTTATCTGCTATGTGCCTGTGCCTTTTCTCCTTTGAATGGCTGCCCCCATGGCTACACAGCAGCCTATTTATATAAATTATAGTAGACTTTCTGAAGTAAACACACAACTTTAACCAGTGCAGGGCAGCAGCACATTATATTTTAGTTACTTTTATACACTTTCATTTTTTGGTGTTACTGTTCCTTTAAGTATGCACTAAAGTTTCCAAATTCCTGTTCAAATTAAACTGTTTTATTGCATATTTTTCGTGTGTGGTGTTATTGTTTCCTTAAGATTTCTGTTAATTTCTTTAGAACTAAAAAAGTTATTCACCCAACATTAGGAAATATTAGGATCAAGTCTATATCCCTGCATCAGATGTATTTGTAAGTCAGTCCAGTCTCTCCAGTCTCACAGACTGGACTGGAGTGACTCACAGATAACACTTTTGTCTGTAGAAAAAAAAGATGAATGGGCAGTTTAACTTAATGTAAAAGACTTTAAGGGCATGATTTCCACGCTTTCAGTCTCAGGCAATCATAAAGAATACCCCATGTGAGTTTACTAACTCACGCTGGTTTTCGTGCTGAAAAAGTATGAAGATTTCACTAACTTTTACAGAAGGGAGTTTTGTTTTGTTGAAAAACTTTGGCACCTAAAAGCTGACAAAATTCTTTATAACAAAAGCCCGTTCTGTAAAAATTCTGGAAGTTCGCAAGCTTTTTCGGCACAAAACCTAGTGTGAGTTAGTAAACTCACACAAGGTTTCCTATACAATTGTCTGAGCCCAAAAGCTCCGGAAATCATTACAGCACAGTTTACAGGGCAATTATGAGCAATGAGCAAATTTACACCTGGGCAGTAACCCATTGCAACTGATTAAATATTTGCTGTCATCGTTCTACCTCCAGCTGGCTAAAAACTAAGGGTTACTGCCCAGATGCAAATGTGATAAATGACCCTCAGTGACTTTTATTCATCATAAAATACCTGGATTTGTCCTCTGGACACCAGAGTTATTGACTTATTACCGATTTATCAGCTGTAGGGCTTTGTGTGATTAGTTGTAACCTAAAAACGTGTTGAAATGTTTCTTGAATTGCTCATATTCATTAAAGGAAAACTATACCCCTGAATAATGTAGGTCTCTATAAAAATATATTGCAAAAACCAAAAAGTGCCACCCCCCTGGGATCATAGGCTTCACAGGGCACACAAACAAGTCAAGGCACACATACATGTTAGGCCACATCAGCCAATTAATGGACAGAGTTTTATCTTTTGCTTCCACACTACTTCCTGTTACAGTTATAGCTGCATTATTTCCTGTCAGGTGATCTCTGAGGGAGCACACAGCCTATCACTAAATGGTGGATCAAGGGACAGGAAGTAAAAGGGCAATATTTACTGATATATATATTCTAGTTTGGTAAGATTCTTTAAAAGGCCACTTAACATAATATAAACTGTTGGTTAAGTATTAATTCTGGGAGTATAGTTTCCCTTTAAAATTGGAAAAAGATATACACTCAGCAATTGGATTGACAAAATATTGTAAAAATGGGAAATCTATCACACTGCAATATAGATATATCTTGTGAATAGTACCTGTCCAGAATAAAAATGTTATTCCACACTGTAAGATTAATTAACCCCAATTGAATTGTTCCGTGTTGTTGCAATATTGAATAATACAAGTGATAAATTCCTAGAACTATAGACTTTAAAAGTCTATTTCTTTCTTTTCTTTATTTTAATATTTCTAGCTTATATGTTTTGTATACAGCATTAAACATTCAGCATATCTTTAAGGAAAGGAATATATTATTTGTGTCCACTACATTTTCAGTTTACTTGACTTAATCGATGTAACATGAACTTACTTTGTTTAGGGTTGGTCAGATGTTGTGGGAACAATTACAGTTCTAATAGGCTGATTTAATGGAAAATCTTTTTGTCTTCTTCCTAAAGCATTTACTCCAGGTAATTATTGAGAAGAGACTCTTCTTTTGAAAGTTGCACACAGCTTTCAACTGTTCTAACACAAGGCACAGCAGTAAGTGAATATCATATTTCCCAAGTGTCCTACATTGCATTTGTCCTGCCTCACAATTCTGTGATTGTGTTCACGTTTAAAAGTTATTCTAACCATATAAAGAATCTCTAACAAAAGACTCAAATGACAGTGAATGAACACATATGGGACTAACCTTTTAATACTTAGCAGCCCTAAAAAGACATAATTTATTTTAAAACACAAAGTTGTTTAAAATGTTCTGTTTAGCACAGAGCTGAAGTATTCATCAGGATTGTAAAAATAGCTGCTACTTGAATGTAAAAATCCATATATATCCATATCATATAAGTATACATTGTAGGAACAAAGTAGAGAAGGCCATGTCCACAGTAAGGGCTCTGGCACACGAGGGAGTTTTACATTTTCGCCGGTGGAATGTCAGATCGGGGAGATTAGTTGCCCGTAACAAGGGAGATTTGTGGCAGGTGACTCTCCCCGTATACCAGAGCCCTTAAGCAAGATTTCAAACAATGGTTCCCAAACTGTGAGGTCCTGGAGCAGCATTCACCTATAGCCACCTAGAGGCTAAGATTGAATTTCGATTAGTGTGAGATTTGATGTGAACACTTTCTTGCAATCTTGGCAGTACAGCAGTGTTTCCATATATTTTATAACCTTGCAGAGCCACACCAAGTAGTGTTGCCTCCCAAGGTTATATTACCATGCGCCACACCAGCCTGGCCTCTCACTTGCCCCTCTACTTGTTCGCACACCCTATGAATTTACCGTTATTAAAAACTTTTCATTTATTTTTTAAAGGTCTTCAATTATCTGCATTTTTCATCTGCCTCCTTCCAACTTTCAAACGTGGATGCTTCTGTAAAACTAAAATGTTATTGTTTATCTATTACTTAGCTTTTTATTCAGACCATCTTCTATAAATTTTTTAACATCTCATTTAAACCACTGCATTTAAGTTGGCATTCATAATGTATTGAAAAATTTCTACTGCTCAGTCTTGACTACACAATGCCACATTGTCTGGCCACGGGATATATGTATGGGTGTGGTTGATCCTTTTTGTTAAGCAAACTGAAACCTGCTCTCTGATCAAAGTAATCTGTATAAATAATTCTTAAAAATATGGTATTAGTATAAGTAGGAGCTTGAAGCATAGCAGTTTAGCAATTTAAATTTTAACATTAATACCCCAGTAGGCCAGATTTAACCTATCCTGAAACCCAGTTGTGCAGGAATACTGGTTATCTGGTTTCTAAGGTAACTCCACATTTTATTTTTCGGTCATTTTACTTATAAACCTGTTGCAAACACCATAAGGGTGCTTCCTTCCCCAGCTACCTTTTAATCTGGTAGAATATCTTAAGTTCAGAGCTTGCAAACAATCTTTAGGATACCTGGTGGTCATTTGTAACTAGTGTTTTAACAGAACCACCAGATTTCAAAGCTACACGAGATATTTACTGTCACGGTCTCCCTGTGGAGACGCTGTGGAGTACCAGGAAGGTGGGAGCCTGAAGACTGGGTAACCCGGAGTGTAACCATAAGTCACAGAACTGGTGCCAGAGGCCATGTTGAAGGTGAAGAACTTTAATAAACTAGTGATGTAACCGAACATACAATGAACATACAAACTGAATGTAGAACGGCAGGCAGAGGCAGAATCCAAAAGCAGGCAAAAGGTCAGGGCAAGCGGCAGTCAAACGTAGTCAGGGCAGGCCAAGGTCAAAAACCGGGAAATCAAGGTAGAACTAGGAAGGGCTCAGGAACAAGGCAGAAGGCAGGATCAGGACACGGAACTGGAGCTTGGAACCAGCGAGAACAAGGACACAGACACAGGAACAGGACGGCAGGGTCACGAAAGACAATTAATGACCAAGCAAGGGGCAATGGTCAGGGAAAGGCTTATAAAGGGTGAAGATTAGGAGATGGGAAACACATGAGGTTAATGAGGTGGGCGGAGGAAAGAGAGCAGACAGAAAGTAGGAGACAAGGGAAGAAACAGACAGAGCCCAAATGCCTCCAGTGGCTACAGAGGCAAATGCATGCTGCCAGGAACACCCCAAGTGGTGTTCGAATCCCGCTGATCCTGACATTTACACATAAATGTACACTTGGTTAGCGTTGTCATTCAAGGGCTTCTAATATGTCCTTTCTAGAAAACATCTTAACCAGAGGTCATTGTTAATAGACTTATCTAAAACCCATAGCAAAAGGTGACAGTTTTTTTTTACCCACAATGTTTTTATCAAGTAACAAAAAATTTGCTCCTATTGCTGCCTCCCATAGTGCACAATGGCAATTGCACTGGTGCTTGTCAACTGAATGCAGCCTGAAACCACTCAATAGTAGGCCTAAAACAAAGTCCCTAATCAAAGTGTCTATAGTTTATGGGTTCTGTAAGAGGTTTCTGGATTGTAGATCTCAACTAAAGCAAAAGAGCCCACAATCCGCATACTGTATCACATAACCTTATACAAATACAAACTCCAATTAATAGTGGAAAACCATTCCTGTGATTTATTTAATAAAAATCATTCAACTTATAGGTTTTATTATGCAATTGTAAGCCATGATTTTCACAATTTTGAATACTGTTTTACACTTTTAAGTGTGCCCCTCTATGTAATTTTATAACATCTGCACCTCTACGTAAGAGCATGTGACCAGTCACCTTGGATCATTTTCTTGTCTGAGTATGGTTTAATCCAAAAGTGTGTTTTACTTTTAACCATTCAAATTACAATCAAGTTGGACTGGGTTTCTCTGCAGTTAATATTGTTGGGGTCCTCTCTATTTAGGTTACACATAACATGGGCTAAAGTTAACACAGGTATGGGATCTATTCACTGGTAACCTGTTATCCAGAAAGCTCCGAATTAAAGAAAGGCCATCGCCCATAATTAAATTTTTTTTATTTCCTTTTTTACCTATAACTATGACAAAGTAGCATGTACTTGGTCTGAACTAAGATATAATTCATTTTTGTAGCCATTTTTTGGGGATTATAATGAAATATAAATAACTAATTCTTAGTTGGGATTAAGTACAAGCAATCTGTTTTATTATTCAGAGATAAAGGAAATCAATTTAAAAAATTTGAATTATTTGATTAAAATGGGGTCTATGGGAGATGGCCTTCTCATAATTTGGAACTTTCTGGAAAACGGGTTACTGGTAGTATTATAGCTTATAGCCAATACCTTCCACAAAGCTGTACAATGAAAAAACAAGAATACAACAGTATCATAGACTAAAAGAAAACAATAACATGGACTAAGCTAAAATCAAGACATAAGGGCAGAGGATCCTGCATGTGAGATCCTACAACCTATTGAAAGCATGTTATACCGATATACACTTAAACCATTTTATAGTAGAGGTATAAGATAGATAACAATAATAGTAAATTTGTCATTATTTGGTACGTCTTTCGCTTCCCCATTGAATGATAATATCAATGTAAATGTAAAATGCCCATTAAATTACAGAAATTCTGCTATATGTCACTCTTTATAACAATGCACTATTTTTATAGTGTCAACTTTGACTTGTATTACAAGGTAGTGATACTGAAAAAAAGGTCAATATAAAAAATAAAATTAACCCTGTGAAATAAGAAACCTGTTTTGACTTTTAATGAGCTTTATATCATGAACTTTATGAGCTATAATTTATGTAATACAAGTCTGTACAATGTACACAGCTATGTAACTTGTATTAATGAACACATTAATTGAGGTCTACAAGTTACTGCATGCTTAACACTGAAATAGTATGACTAGTCATTCTCACATACCATAAACCAACTTGTATGTAAAAGTCATCTAAAGTGCATGTACCTTAAATGAACTACAAGCTGAGGGGGAGATAATCCAACAATTATGAAATATAGTAATGAATATTGCCTATGCATGTATGTTTTATTAGTGTTCCTGAAACTCAAATTATTAAACACAATTAAAATGTCATATTCCTTGGCAAGGTATACCTTTACAAGTAAGTATAACTGTATTATAAATTTTATAGATAGATAGATAGATAGATAGATAGATAGATAGATAGATAGATTTTTCATTAAAAGGAAAACAGGAGGATACATTTTCAGTTACACCAATACCCCCTATATTTTTGATGCTGTGTGTATGTTCCCTTTAAAGGGATTCTTTCATAGGAAAACATGTTTTTTTACAAAATGCATCAGTTAATAGCACTCCTCCAGCAGAATCCTCCATTGAAATGTATTTTTCAAAGGAACAGGAACAGTTTTTTTATTTTTATTTTTGAAATTTGTTGCGGAGCTTGACATATTCTTATTTTCCCAGATGTCCTCAGCCATGTGACTTGTGCTCCGATAAATTTCAGGTACTCTTTACTGCTGTGCTGCAAGTTGGAGTGATATCACGACCTCCCTTTCCCCCTCAGCAGCCGATCAGCAGAACAATGGGAAGGTAGCAAGATTACAGCTTTTTGACAACTGCATTACTAATAATGCCCCACCTAGTAGTAAATAAGAGAATAGCACTCAATAGTAGAAATCCAAGTCAGGCTCACCTAAGTCATGAGAAACAATAGGTTATCTGAAAGCAATTGAATTGCGTAGCGATGGCTCCTTCTGAAAGCTCAGATTCAGGCACAATGCACTGAGATGCACCTACACATCAATATTACAGCTAAAAATAATGGATTTATTGGTTCAAAAATACATTTTTAAATGGTAGTATGAAATATTTGCAATGTACAGTGTAATTTAGTAATTAAAAACTACACCATAAAATCATGATAGAATCCCTACAGGAATCACTATGACATGGCACAGGTAAAATGTAGCATTCAAACATCAAACAGGCGCTCTGTATCACAGGTAAATGAAAGGTGTAGCTTTTTTAGCAACATTTTTTGAGATAAATTGTCACAGAAACCCTGCTCAATGTCCCATACTCTAATGTTTTCCTTCTGTTTTCTATTTATATATATATTGTGTCATGCTGACTGCCTGTACACGTAATGTTTGGAGGAATTAGCTATGGTAGGCAGGTATGCAGAGGATCAGGAGTATAAGAGACAGGGACACCATATGTGACATCATGTTTTTATCTCAAAAAAAAATTTTTTTTTGGGGGGGGGGCAAACTCCTTCCAACATAAACAGTTCCACAAACATAGTTATTATTTGTCCCTGATTCAGGGCTCTCGCCTTTCAGGGTAACTCTCACACTCTGGAACCTTTTCCCGAAGCTTCTCCACTGACCCCAATGAACTTCACACATGCACGGTGACTCTCACACTCATGAACTGGGCTACTCACTCAGCCCTGCTTTCTCTCCCCTCCTGGGATACTAGCTCACCAGCTTCTGGCACACTTTGGCTTCTCACTAAGCCCTGCTGACTCTTCTCAGCTCTCATACACTTTGGGGCATATTTATTATGCTGTGTAAAACGAATTTGCAGAAAAAATGGCATAAAAAGCTGTGTAAAATAAACAGAGAAGATTGGCATCCAAACGCCAGATTTTACGCCACTATCTTACGTTAGTTCCAACGGATTAAAAAACGCGTAAAACAATTACGCCGATTTTGGCGTCTGGCAATATATGGCAAATTTTCTCGCTGTTTTTTACACAGCATAATAAATATGCCCCGACTCTCTCTGCTCCTTGTAGAGGCAGGCAGTAGTGATGAGCGAATCTGTTCCGTTTCGCTTCGCCGAAAAATTCGCGAATCTTTCAAAAGATCCGCGAAACGGCAAAAAATTCGCAAAACGGCAAAAATGCCATGCGACAAAAAAAAATTGTCGCCCCCGGCTATTATTTTGTCGCGCAGCTACTGTTTCGTCGCCCGCGGCTATTGTTTTGTCACATGGCTATTGTTTCGTCGCACGCGGCTATAATTTTGTCGCGCGGCTATTGTTTCGTCGCCCGCAGCTATTATTTGTCGCACGGCTATTGTTTCGTCGCACACGCGGCTATTGTTTTGTCGCCTGCGCCTATTATTTTGTCGCCCGCGACTATTCTTTTTTTAAGCCGGCGACACTTTTTGGACGTGCGGCAAATTTTTCCTCGGCGAAATTTTTCACCCATTTTGCGAAACAATCTGCCAATGGTGAAACGCGGAAATTCACCGCGAATCCATGCCTGGCGAAACTTTTCGCCAATCACTAGCAGGCAGCACTCCCAGTCCTTCTGGGAGTTCCTTACACAGGAAGGCAGCCTTCCTACCCTGTGCCCTGCTCTGTGAGTGGACACCTTTCTGAGTGACCCCTCACTCTCAGTGACTCCTTCACACTGAGCGATACCCAGGTGTAGGAGCACACACCTTTTTACCTCTCAAGGCAGCTCCTCTCTCAGCTGCCTCTTAATTAGCCAACTGAGAGGGATTATTAACCCTGTCTGCACAAGGAATACCCCTGCAGTCCACATCATACACCTCAAATGTACACTTTCTCTTACATTTTTAGGAAAGAATGCTGTCTTTCCTAGCCACACTGTCACAATATATATACTGTATATATATATACTGTATATATATATATATATAAATATATATATATATATATATATAGAAGTCCAAGAATTGGGTGCACACCAGGATATTTTTTAAAAATTAAAACGTTACTTTTATTTAAACATGCTGTTAAAACAGGCCAACGTTTCGGTCTCCTCCTAAGACCATTATCAAGACTACATACACAGTTAAAATCAGCAAATAAATAGATAAAACCTCTAGACACTCCCCCAAGCCCCACACTCCCATCCCAGTCACATGACTGAATAGTTAACCCTGTAGGCTAAAGCATAACAAAGTCATTGTTATGCATAAGGGAGCATGTAGTGCAAGAAATACCAAGTTAAAAAAGTTCATACTTATCTACTGACAAATAATGCAGAAAATGTAACCATAGATCAGTGCTGTCCAACTGGCGGCCCTCTGTGTGGCCCCCCACCTGTCTGGCTGCTTTGATGGCTTACTCTTGTGTAAGCTTTAAATGGTATCAGTACTGAGATTAACTGCCCCCCCTGCATGGTTCTCACCTCAGATTCAGGCTGTAGTCAGGCTGTATTGTTTAAAAATGTAATCCCCTGTGTTGTTCACAGTACCTAGTTTTTTAATCCAAAACACCTCTCTTTGGAGAAGTAACCTGCACTACATGCTCCCTTATGCATAACAATGACTTTGTTATGCTTTAGCCTACAGGGTTAACTATTCAGTCATGTGACTGGGATGGGAGTGTGGGGCTTGGGGGAGTGTCTAGAGGTTTTATCTATTTATTTGCTGATTTTAACTGTGTATGTGGTCTTGATAATGGTCTTAGGAGGAGACCGAAACTTTGGCCTGTTTTAACAGCATGTTTAAATAAAAGTAACGTTTTAATTTTTAAAAAATATCCTGGTGTGCACCCAATTCTTGGACTTCTGGATAATTAGACACATGGAGGTAGCACCCAGGTGATTTATATTACGGGTTTGGTGTGCTGAAAATTTTGTGGACTCTGTATATATATATATATATATATATACACACACAGTATATACATATATATATATGTATATAGTATATAATACAAAACACTCACCCAATTAGTTTTGATTGAACCATAGGATGACCTGCATTTTTTTGGATATGTTTATAAATATTTATTTTTATATTTAAAACAATATATATATACATGCAAATGAAATTATATAAGACAACTGAAATTATAATGATTCCCTCTAATTGGTTATTAGCCAAATAAGTTTTACAGCATGTTATTATTCAAGTACAAGCTAGCTACGTTCAATTAAATATTTTATTGATGAAAATAAAATAGAATGTGCACAGTTCATTCAAAGATTTAGGGCTATCTGTCAAAATGGAATCCTCTCTTGTATTTGTTCACTTAATAAATTAATTTATTAAGCACATTAAATGAGTTTGTAGTCTGTTACTATATGCATATAACCCTTTCCTATACTGAATTTTTCACATAGTATTAAAACAATACCTTGTACTTAATCACAACTAAGATTCACAAATCCAAATTGGTGGCAATTAGATATGAGTGAATATTTTCACCAGGTATAGATTTACATTGAAATTTTCAGTTTAAATTTTTTCCTCATCCATGCTATAATTTCACCAAATGCCCTGTTTCACCAGGAAAAAGCAGCCTCTGCAAAACTGACTTGCCTGTCATATCCCTGCGTAAAGATTTACTTGCCTGTCACCTGACATCCCTATGTCATGGTCAGCACATCCAACATGTGCATTTTTTGTCGTCTGGCAAGTGTGAAGCCTGTACTAAACCCAGCACACCATCCAGACCAGCAGACAAAAAAAGCCTTCACCACAATGTAATTTCGCCTTCCCAGAAATTTTTATCAACCTTTTGCAAATTTTGCCAAAGTTTTGCAAATTTTCTTTGAAACAGGCATGTTTTTCTCCTCACTAATGGCTAAGTAATCCTTTTGGATTTATTTTGGGGCAGATTTTCTGGCTCAAGCAATCATAAAGGAAACCCCTCAAGTAGCCCAATGACCCATAGTGAAACGTAGGGAAGCAGGGGCATGACAGAGAAGTAGGGCTGACGTAGCCACTCCCAGTTAGAGGGGATTGGTGGATTCGTAGCTGCAGGGCATAACGTAAGCAAAGGGTATAAGTAGTGAAAAACCGTTCCTGCTTCTCAATTCATTTTAGGCAGCATAAAAACGCCCACCCTCCCTCCCTACATGGGTGGAGGCACTGAAGTGTTGTTGGCGGGGTGATTGAGTTTGGGGAAAACAATGGTTAGGTTAGGAAGGGAGTTTAACAGTTAATTGGGGCTGGCACGCCTGGAACCTCAGGGGTAAGAAAGTGGATCAGAAGGTGAGTTTTGTTGGGTAGGTGGTTCCGGGCTAGAAGGGCAGCTGGCGGCGCCAGTTGCGCTGCGCAGTTATTGGCTGGTTACGGTGTATGGTTCTTTAAGAGTTGGTTGTTTGTTATACAAACATTTGTGTTATGTTAGACTGTGTTTATGAGATGTTTTTTGTATGATATTTGTTCTCTATGATATGTTTTAAATTAAAACTTTGTTATTAATAAATGTTCTGCGGCCATTTTCATCCCAAGAATTGGTGTCCGTGTGTTTATTGGGGATGGTAAGTAAAGGAGCTGAGGAAGGGTTTTGGTTGGGAGAGGGGCGGGGCAAGATCCGACGTTGCTCATGTCATGAGTTAAGGAACTCATGCAAGGTTTTGGGGGAAGAAAACTTGTTAGTTGGAGTATTTTTCCCAGAGCGGGCTTTCTTAGATAAGAAAAATTTTGGCAGCTCTTGGACTCAAGCAATTATACATCTGCCCCTGAATGTTTAAATGTTTCTTATAAGGTATAGGATCCAAATTACGGAAAGACACCTTTTTTTTTTTTTTTTTGTTTAGAAAACTTTAGGTCCCAAACATTCTGGATAATCGGTTCTATACCTGTATTTGTACTGGGGTTTTTTTTTTCTGTAAAAAGACAAGGAAACCCTAATTAACTGGGTGGGGGGGTCCAATATGTCAGTAGCCCCCAAATGAATAAGATTGCTGTTTTTTTCCATACTGGGTCTACTTTTAGGAAAAAATGCACCAGTCCAGTGGAAAAAGTAATGTAGCACTGCACTACCATTTTTCACGCATCCCTAGTGCAGATTAAACTTGTGTATGCACAGTACAATGGAATCCAAAATGTTACTTAACTGCACATGGACTCTAAAGACTAAGGCCTGGGAAAAGGTAATTAAGATGGTGGTGCATGATTGTTTTAGTTTTTTCATGCATAAGTACCTCTTTTTTTCTAAAAGCAGCACCAGTTGAGGCAGTCAGAAGCCTTTCAGCATCTAGGCCTAGCAAGCCTATCACAATATTGTCCCTGTTAGCCATTTTTCTTCCACTACCCCACAAATAGGTACCACTTTATCCTGGTATATTAGCCTTTGAGGGAGTTGGTTAATTCTCAGAACTGAAGCTTTGTAAACAAAAAAATCCTAATTTACCAGAGAGCTGGATTAGTGTGGTCAGCACATGTATTCATTGCCCTTTCTTGCTATCAAGGTGGTACAGAAATGTATAAAGGATCAGCTGTCTATGGAGGAATCCATTAATAACTTGGTTATTTGTGGTATTATTGTTTCAATATACTTACATGGCAATCAATTAGGGCCTGGGAAGTTTTGAGATGTTCTTGAGTATTACATTACTTGCCATTTGATATCTCAATATTAATATTTCTAGAGCATTTGAGATAAGTAAGTTAAAATGTATTTTAAGGGCAGTATACAGCTTAAATAAACTACTAATGACCTAAATAACAAGAACTTTTGTTGAAAATGTGTCCTGCCTAATCTTATTATTAGAAACATATATGTTTTCCTGTTTTTTGCTATTAAAGTGCACTAAATTATTTTTAACAATGAACTTACTTACCCTAAGTAGTTTGTTCACAGGGAGATAAAAAAAAAACCCTAAACAGTTTTGTAATAAGGATCAGCTTATTATACAAAATGCCTAAGGCTTCATGAAGGGCAGTTATGAGAAATGTTGTGGCTTTTGCTTTATCATTTGCAACTTGGAGTGCAGCAGTATTTATGATATATTGCCCATATTGGTTGGAGCAGAGACAGTAATGGTTTATTTTTCTTTTTAATCCCAGTTCCTACAGCCTAGGGTTTATATTCTACCATCCCTCCTTCCCCAAAAATAACATTCTAATTAGATTTTACGGTAAAATGGATTTTGTCACTTGGAAAGTGAATGTCTATAACCCAATATTATTTTGTATGTTAGATTTAGCAACAGTTTTATCTGCATGATGTCTTTATATCAGCAATATTCCATGGGGGAATATTGTTCTGTGTACAGAACAAAAATAACAGCCTTCCAAATCAATATGATATGAGTTTAGTCAGATATCAATCAAGTATGCTGCAAAATTCTATCAGGTGAGGAGTACACCAGGCTATGGATGTGGTATTTCACAATTGTGCCTGCATGGGCCCCTGTGCATTTGGGCCTGAGGAAAGTCCCCGTGAGGAACTGAAATGTCGGATTAATGAAAACCATGTAAGGATCACGCTTTGTGAGACTTTTTTATTTTCATTTTTTCTTTTTTCTACATACTTATCAAAGTCCTGTGAGTGCTAGCCTTTACTACATTTGTATTTTGCTATGTTGATTGCAGTAGCACCCAGGAATTGCCCCCTTGTTAGGTGGTGTGCTACCTGTACTGGAACTGTATATATATATATATATATATATATATATCAATCCAAATGGTGTCCGCACTCCAAGGCTCAATATTCTGCGGGGTGCTTAGCCAAAATTATGTCTGTATAGAAAATAATCATCTGTGGCCAGCACACCCTTCAATGTTTCATCAAAAAATTTTTTATTGTAGATGTATTGTTAAAACCAACGTTTCGGTCCTTATTAGGACCTTTCTCAAGGATTTTATCCTTGAGAAAGGTCCTAATAAGGACCAAAACGTTGGTTTTAACAATATTTCTACAATAAAAATTTTTTGGATGAAACATTGAAGGGTGTGCTGGCCACAGATGATTATTTTCTATATATATATATATATATATATATATATATATATATATATATATATATATATATATACCGTAAGAAATTGTTTTCAAGCTACATAAGACCTGTGTGAGCGGTTCCTGATCTTTTGCTACAATTCGTATAGAAACTGTTACGGTATCTGCGAAATACACTATGTTTAACGTGAGTGCTGGCTCCCTATGATCACTATATATATATATATATATATATATATATACCTATATATTGCTTTATTGAAATAAGCAGGCATTGTCCATAAACTGCAATATGCAGTATTTAAAGGAGATCTATCACATGCTAATGTGTAAATATTTTTAACATTGCAATGTATTTATTTTATTTTATAAGCAATAGAAATAAATCTGTGGATTCAGGTCACTGTAAACCCAGTTATATTTTCTACAATGACTGCAGTACCATTACCCATGTTTTCCCAGCGCAGTGCCTGTTTGGAGCTGTATATTACATCCTAGTAGTAAAGCTGTTTTTTTGTAAACAAAATATTTCAAATTAATACATATTTCTAACATGCAAAGTATGAAATTAACAAATATTTCACATTTTGCAGGTTCTGTATGCATTTTCTATGTAATCACTTAGTTATCTATGTATTTAGAAGCTAACACTGCAGACTGTTATCAGATACAGATTCATCTTGAGAATGTCCCTGGTAACATTTTGTATTTAAAATTTTGATATGTCAGCTGCATGAGAGCTGCTGATTCTACAAATAGCTTAGGTTAGTTCTGTGGACAGACAAAATAAAAGCTAAACAGCCAAAATACTTGTGGGATCACGAAAGTAGCAGTTATCATAAACAAAAAATCCAATCCTGCAGGAAAATAGGTCTTAAATATAAGTATGCCAGTGCTACTTTGCATCAATTAATTGTACACAATTTGTAGTTTATTAAAATCATTCTATAAATCTCTTTAAACAGGTTACATACAAACAATAGCAGTTAGCCACACCTATGTAAAAACAACTATGCTTGAGAAAAAGTTATGCTATTCTCATGTGTGTTGAGTATCTGGAGTATGTTTAGCTGTAAAATGTATAATAAATACTTATACAGACATGGGACCTGTTATGCAGAATGCTCAGGACCTTGAGCTTTCCCGATAGGGGTTCTTTCTATAAAGACCCCCTATGGGGGACAGCAGAGTAAAATTTCACTGCTCTCTATTTCTATAGGATTTTTACAGAAGTATTTATCAATGGGTAAAATTTAGATATCACCATTTGATACATATGCCAAAAAATCCCATAGAAATAAATAGAGAGCAATGTAATTTTACTGTGTTGAGCTCTAATGTCGTACTTTTATAAATCTGCCCCCTAAAAATTATTTATGGTAAACTATATAATACCATCTTTATATTTGCTAGTATGGTTTTATTCATTTGAAATCCAATTATTACATACAGTATGGTCTGAGAGTCTGCACATATCAGAGCTATCTGGAACATCCATCACCTTTAAAGGGCATCTAACCCTTATAAACCAACAAACCAACCAAACTACTCACAGAGCATGATATGTGTGTATGGATTTTATTATTATAAACATTTACAAACTACTGAAATATTTAATTGACACGCCAATTACTGACTGTGATAAAAGTCATTACAGTTGCATACCTCAAAATTGAATCTTAGTATGGACATTTGATATCCTGTTCAAACAAAATTCAGGTTCCATACCAGCAAATAACTGATAAATATAATTTCTCATATTTTCGCTTCAATGAGTTTGAGAAGCAAGCAGGTAATAGTATTTTATTACAAACTTCCTTCACCACAAGACTAGCAATTAGTCCCCAGCCATGCTTCACGACCCCCGGCTGTCTGTGCATTGCCTTTGATCAGAACTTTGCTCACTCAGACACATCTAATAACCAAGAGTGGCACAAACTTACCTATCAAGCCTCTGATTTATGCCCAGTCTATATCCTTGGCCAAATAGAGGTGTAATTACCTATTACACCAAGTTCTAGTGTGACCTTAATTCTTGACCTCTTTTATAACAGGGTAAAAGCTTACCCAATCATTACAAACTAAATATTATACTTAATGCAGGTGGATAGAGCTCCTTGACACAGCTTGCCAAAGAAAAGAGTAATACTGCATGAACAGAAATGCAAAGTTTTTTGAAGACTGTAAAAGGTCAGAGAGGTCTTATTGAACATGCATTCCTGTTGTGATAGCTCATTAAGAACTTCCCATGCCCGTAGGGGGATATCGTAAAGCTCACTCATACCTAAAACCTTTCTTTCATTCAGCTCAGTTTAGGAGATATGGCTTGTGCCTCCCATGTATTAGATAGTTAGGCTAATTGTTAAAGCAAACGTATTTAAACAGCCCATGTATAAAACAGCAATTATTTTATCAAAACTAAAAAACATTTAAATATGTAGTATACTTTCAGTTATTTTTTTAAGTGTTTATTGAATTAGGTTAATAATATATTTTACATACCATTGTATTGAAATAATGTTCTTAATGTTATGGATGGCAAGTCATTTTTGGGAGATTTGCTGCCCTTGGCATAGATATAACTGCAGGCAACAAATCTTACTGTGTGCCACTACACTAATAAATGGTGTCAATAAGCTCAAGATATTAGCGTTACTGCAACTGCATTCATAAATGAGCCCTGAAATATTTCTGTTTTGTCTAAGGGCAAAGGCAATACTCGACTAGATAGTTCCTCTGCGCCCAGCCTTCCAGAATTCATGCATCAAACCCCCAGCAATAGAGCCGCACTCTCAGCCAATGTCCAATCAAAAAATATATATAGGGGGAGCACGAGACAAAATGCAAAATTTCTGCACAAAAAGTGCTTTTATTTTTATGCCATACACGACATGTTTTGGGCCCCTTTCGTGCCCTTTATCAAGGGACATTTTGGGTGCTGAAAAACTAGGCTTATAATCGAGTATATACAGTAGTTGATGCAACTTTAAAAAGTCGAGATGACTAATTGACACTGCAAATCGGTGTGCAACTTCTACATAAGGCTATGGCCTAATCACCATGTTTAGTCGCCGCAATCGTAATCGCGTCAACTAATCGCCCTCATATATCTTCTTCCTTAGGGGTCATCATTTTCAGTCACTGTATATATATCTATATTATTTTATTGTACTGGTAAATTTTTTTGTTGATTGCACACATATTTAGTTGTTTCACTGTATTACACGTATGCATTGTTTATATAGTTACATAGTTACATAGTTACATAGGGTTGAAAAAAGACCAGTGTCCATCAAGTTCAACCCATCCAAGTAAACCCAGCACACCTAACCCACACCTACCAATCTCTACACTCACATACATAAGCTATAAATACAACCACTAGTACTAACTGTAGATATTAGTATCACAATAGCCTTGGATATTCTGATTGTTCAAGAACTCATCCAGGCCCCTCTTAAAGGCATTAACAGAGTCTGCCATTACCACATCACTAGGAAGGGCATTCCATAACCTCACTGCCCTCACCGTGAAAAACCACCTATGCTGCTTCAAATGGAAGCTCCTTTCCTCTAATCTAAAGGGGTGACCTCTGGTGCGTTGATTGTTTTTATGGGAAAAAAGAACATCCCCCATCTGCCTATAATCCCCTCTAATGTACTTGTACAGAGTAATCATGTCCCCTCGCAAGCGCCTCTTTTCCAGAGAAAACAACCTCAACCTCGACAGTCTCACCTCATAGCTTAAATCTTCCATCCCCTTTACCAGTTTAGTTGCACGTCTCTGCACTCTCTCCAGAAGTAGCCGAAACGTCAGTGTTCTGTTTTTTCACCTAATAAACTTCTGAGATTCGTGTTAAGACCTGCGTGAAGCGGCCCCTTTTTTTGGATTGTATATACATATATATATACATATACAGGTATGACATCAGTTATCCAAAAACCCTTTATCCAGAAAGCTCCAAACTACAGGAAGGCCATCTCTCATAGACGCCATTTTAATCAAATAACTTGAAATGTAAAAACATATTTTCTTTTTTGGTGTCTTGTTCTTTATTCCAACTAAGATATAATTGAGTCTTAGTGAAGGCAAATCAATCTTACTGGATTTATTTAATGTTTACATTTTTAGTAGCTTTAAGGTATGAAGATCCAAATTACAGAAAGACCCCTTCTCCAGAAAGCCCCGGGTCCTGAGCATTCTGGATAATAGCTTCTATACCTGTATATATACTGTGTTTAAATATTACCCTTATATTTTTACACTACTGTCACAGATAATACATATACAGTATACACATACGTTTGAATGTATAGCCTCCTGTAATCCTGCATGTTTGTTTAATGTTGAGGTTGGTTTTTTATTCTGGAACATTTGGACAATTTTATGTAATCTCTTGAACTACATTGTCAATTACTTCTTTACTTCTGTTAATAATGTTGCAGGTTTGCTGTCATAATGTTAGATTGATTTTGTCCTCTGTATTATTTAAAAAAAAAGGTTACCATAAAATTATTCTTTTCATTAAAATGATTTGCATATCTGCTATTTACTAGATAAACAATAATGTATCTTTAAATGCCGCCTTACAATTTTTCATTGACAAAGCAGTAGCAGAATCAAAGAGGGCTTAAGCAAACATACAAATGTGTCATCTAATGGCCCATCAAACAGCCTTGTCAACCAGATAAACCTTTTATCTCTCTCTTCCAGATTCTTATCAGAGGATCGGTTTGCATGTTGCTAATGTCACTGCTGCAACAATCTAAAGGAGATCCTTTATGTCCTGGGAAATAAACTCATTCTGGTCCAAATTAAACATTTCAATGCCTTGTTTTTATCTCTCTTTCTCTGTTCACATTAGCATAATGGTCTTTAATTGGATTTTATTTTGTGATTAATGACAAAAAGGTGAAGCTGGTCTGCAGGGATTAGTTGTGAGACTTTGTGCTTCACAAGAAAGGGAACAGAAAGCGACGAACCCTTCAAAATACGAATATTGGGAACTTTCAACAAATCTTTCATTTTAAAGGAGTCCTCCAAGGTTAGACAGATTTTTCTAAGAAAGTGTTTTTACAGGCATGGGTTATACAGTTATCTGTTTATTATTTTTGATAATTTGCTTATTATATCATATCATGATTGCTTTGTGGTGCTCATACAGAGGTACCCTGGGCAGGTGCAGTTTTCTGCTAAAAGAAGCACTGGCCCCAGGTATCAGGTAAGCTACTACAGGTATCGGACCCCTTATCCAGAAACCCGTTATCCAGAAAGCTCCGAATTACGAAATGCCCGTCTCCCATTGACTCCATTTTAATCAAATATTTCAGAATTTTAAAACTGATTTCCTTTTTCTATGTAGAAATAAAACAGAACCTTGTAATTGATTCCAACTAAGATATAATTAATCCTTATTGGATGCAAAACAATCCTGTTGGGTTTAATTAATGTTTTATTGATTTTTTAGTAGACTTAAGGTATTGAGATCCAAATTACGGAAAAACCCTTTATCCGGAATACCCTTGGTCCCGAGCATTCTGGATAATGGGTCCTATACCTGTATAATCACTGGGAGGGGCTTCAGACCTTGGCCCATGTATGGCCACCTTTAGGGTTCTTGCACTAAAATAATTATTATGTGCTCCTTAAGGTGGCCATACACGTTACAATAATGATCTTTCCTGCAACCATTGGCTAATGGCTAAAGATGAATTGTAGTTATGTAGGTAGAGACAATAGGAATTCAACTATCTGATGATTTAGCATTAAAGGGGACCTGTCACCCTAAAAAATAATTCCAAATGCTTTTCTATCATGTTAGTTGACCAAAATAAACTGTACTTACGCTATATAAAATATTACATTTTTTCCCCTGCAGCCTTGGAATTTACAGTCACAGCAAGCAGGCAGGCACCATTTTGTGAGCACTGTTATAAAGGCAAGCTTTGTAGCATCCCAAAATCTGAATGGAAAGTTAAAGTAATTGTCATTAAAAATCTGAGCTGACAATCATATATTGCCTACCCCGCCTCTATGCCTCAGGCATAGAGGCGGGGCAGACAATATATGATTGACAGCTCAGATTTTTAAATACATTTATAACAAGTATGGATGATTTAATTAAAAAAAGAATTTGCGTTTCACTTTTATTATACATATTTCTATGTATGGGTGACAGGTCCCCTTTAACGTATACGCAATGTTCGGGCACCAATGAAAATTTTCAGACCTGTCCGATTGACAAGACGACTGATATCCAAGGCTTTTGCGAATTTGGTTGCCTTGTAAACACACCATTCATGCACCGAATATTGTACAAAACCTCATTTTGTACAAAAATATCGGTGCGTGTATGGGCACCTTTAGCAAAGTGTAACATTTAATAATAATTCCCATTGTCATAGTAGTTGTTTATTTATATAATATCAGCAAGATAAGCTTGGCTTTTCATTAATTTATAGCTAACAGGTGTTTTGCAATAATTGAACAAACAAGAGTTACATAATTAAATGAGATCAATGGGACCTGCTTAAAGGAACTCACAATCTAAAGGGTGAAGAAACAGTGATCCCCAACCAGTGGCTCGGGGGCAACATGTTGCTCCCCAACCCCTTGGATGTTGCTCTCAGTGCCCCCAAACCAGGTAGTTATTTTTGGATTCCTGACTTGGTGGCAAGTTTTGGTTGAATTAAAACAAGATTTACTTACAAATAAAGCCCCCTGTAAGCTGATAGTGTGCATAGAGGCCCCTAATAGCCAATCTTAGCCCTTATTTGGCACCTCCATGAATTTTTATGGTGCTTGTGTTGCTCCCCAAGTCTTTTACATTTGACTGTGGCTCACAAGTAAGAAAGGTTGGGGATCCCTGAGTTAAAACATAAGGATGTTGAAAATAATTGGCGATTTTTTATGGTAAGTTGCTTTTTGATCAATCCTTTGAATATGCTTTTCTTAACAGTGTCTGTGACATCCAAGGGGAGATACAAAAATGTCAACCTGTAAATTAATGACATCTGGAGTATACAGATTGATTTTGGTACTATCAGAAAAAAGGTGGTATTGGATTGCAATGAATATGTTGTCTACAGTAGTATAGACTGAGAAGAGCAGAGGAAAGGACATTGATGAATTCTAACAGAAAGATGAAATGAGGTGGAGCTATAAAAATCATGAAAAAACAGAGTGCCAATACCAGTGGAGCAGAAAATATCCAGCTGAAGAGTGTGGTCTTCAAAGGACGTGGAGAGATCTATAGGAATGAGTATAAAATAGTGTCCTTTAGGCTAATGTCAAACCATGCATAGAAACAACCAATCAGATTGCATCCACAACCATCTGCTCTATTTGTTAAGTGCACTGAAAGGTCCTGCATCAGCCTGTGTGCATATGGAGCAGATTTTGGTGTGAAAATGTATGCATTCATATTTTCACTCTGAAATCTGCTTTGCATGTGTGCACCCAGGTTAACACAGTCACTTATCACATGCTGCAGATCTTTTTTCAGCCTTCTGTAACTATGATTAGTTATGATTAGCTCTGATAAGTTGTTTATATCCAGGTGGAGAAAAATATTTTCCTTAGGCTTTCCAAGAAGGTCATTGGTTACTTGATGAGTGCAGTTACTGTAGAGTGTATTAGGCAGAAGTTAGATTGCATGGGGCCCAGTGAGATGCTGGACCAAGTGGTAAACAAAAATCTTTTCTATCAATTGGGAAACAAAAGGAAGTAGGGAAACTGGATGATAGTTTGAAGGAGAACTGGCATTGACACAAGGTTTTTTTTTTTTAGGAAGGATGTAATTAGTACTGTATTTGTACTTTGTCTGAAGATTGAAAAGTACTGACAGAACTTGGGTTAGGTGAATAAGTGAAGGTTAAAAAGGGATCTTATTTATTCTGTCATAGATATTTGTTCTGTCAAAGATAATTCCTCCAACAGCCAATCACCAAGTTATTAATCATCATTAAGAGACATAAGTCATAAACCTTCTGCCTGACATGCTAGCAACAAAAAGTTAACTAAGGCACATTTTAGGTGTATTAACAGTTTCCATAACAATTTTGCTGTAATGTCCTTAGGGATATTCCAGTCTCTGATATCTGGTGTCATTAAGTAGTTGCCCACCAATGCTCTGCGATTTAAAGTAGACGTACACTGGTAGGTGTTAAAGGTATCTGGCTGATAGGCCAGAAAAAAAAACTGGATGGATGCTGTGTGACTGGCCTTTTCAACTAATGATCAAATACTACTGTTTTGTTTGTTTTGGACCGACAGCATGAAAAATGGGATCTGCAGGTCCTCTTGCTTCCTCATCTACTGATGCTGCATGCAGTAATAGACAAGGTTCATTGCAGATCAACTACAATGTGATATTGGCACTGGATGATCTATTGCAAACATTTATTTGGTTGGGCTATTCATCTCTTTTTGCCAAACTGCCAGTCCATCATTCATTGCAAGCCAATCTTCAGGTTATACAGGCCATTGTTCAGATCCATTATACTGCAAATAATCTGTCAGCACTAAAAATCTATTCTGTCATTTACGCCTATTTGTGCATGTGAAAATGTAATCATTTGGAACTGACAATGGCAAAAACCCTCACTCTTGCTTCATGTATAGAGATGTAGCGAACCTCACAAAAAAAGTTCGCGAACCTGTTCGCGAACTTCCGCCAAAAAGTGCGAACTTTTGCGAACTTTGCGAACCCCATAGACTTCAATGGGAAGGCGAACTTTAAAACCTAGAAAAGCCATTTCTGGCCAGAAAACTGATTTTAAAGTTGTTTAAAGGGTGCCACGACCTGGACAGTGGCATGCAGGAGGGGGATCAAGGGCAAAAATTTCTCTGAAAAATACGTTGTTGACACAGCGTTGCATTTTGTGCTGTAAAGGGCAGAAATCACACTACATTCCTAAACTTGTGTAATAAACTGCTTTAAAACGTCCGGCGTCTACATGCCAATCAAGTCGTGTAAAGGTTACAGCCGGTTCACACGCAAAGACAAAACGCCGCAGTAGGGGATACGGAATATATTATTGCTGGTGGAAAAACATCGCTCAGGTGATTTTATTGCAATGCAATGTCACTACTATGTGTAACGTGTTTGGTGCACTACTACCACATTAAAGAACAGTAACTTAAATAAAAAAAAAAAAAAAAATTAATAATAAAAAAAAAAGTGATCTCTGGTTGGTGCTGGGGGTGAACTACTAGGAGCAGCACACCAGTCCCCACAGCTAGACTGATAGCATTGGGCTCTATAAATTACAGTAGCAAAGTAAAAAAACACAAATAAAAAAAAATGATGTGAATGTGTGGTTGGTGCTTAGTGCACTACTATGAGCAGCACACCTGTCTCCAACACACACAGACGGAGCTGCAGTACACAATGAAAAGAAGAGTAACAGTAATCAGAAAATAAAAGCAGTCCTTACAAGGAATATTGGGTTACAGCAGATGATCAGCAGGACAGCTGTCCTCAGCAGCTACATACAGAGCAGTAGAAAGTATATTACTAGTCAGCAAAGCTACCTAAACTGTCCCTCAAACCCCTGCACAGCTCTCTCCCTATGTGCTAATACAGAGCAGTAGAAAGTAGATTACTAGTCAGCAAAGCTACCTAAACTCTCCCTCAAACCCCTGCACAGCTCTCTCCCTATGCTAACTCATCAAGCACACACAGGCAGAATGTAAAATGGCTGCTGGGCTTCGGTTTATATATGGAAGGGAGTGGTCCGGGGGTGGTCCAGGAGGGAGAGCTGCCTAATTGGCTGCCATGTATCTGCTGGCTCTGGGGTGAGAGGTCAAAATTTAGCTCCAGCTAAGGCGAACCCAAAATTGCGAACTTTGCTAAAAGTTCGCGAACTTGCGAACTTGCGAACACCCGATTTTCATGCGAATTAGTTCTCCGGCGAACAGTTCGCTACATCTCTATTCATGTACAGTCCCATATTCAGTCCATAGGCTAAACAAACAGATTATAATGGTTTAACCATAAATGTAGATATACCATGTACAATGCACTTGTTATCCAAAATACAGCTCATTTAATTAGATATTTTAATTACAAACTTGATGTAGTTGGCCTGGGTGATGTTGCTAAATTGTGAAAAACTATTAGTTTTATGCAGGATTTTGTCACTTTGCAAAGAAATTTGACTAAATTGGAGAACTTGGCAGCAATGCAGTGGAAATAACATAAATGGGAGTTAAATGGTAAAGTGTTGGTGATATCCTTAATTAAGAAAACTTAAACTAAATTAAAAAGAAAAATAAAGTTTTGTATAGCAAAAAAGGACATCAATCTGAGGAATGAAAGCATACTTTTCCTCTATAATTTTGCCTTTATAGATCTCTGGTAAGGCTTCACCTTGAGTATACAGTGCAGTTTTTGGCTCCAGTCCTTAAAAAGGCAGTATACCCCCTATCAAACTGAGTTCAATAAGAAAGGCTTGTGACTTACTCATTGCCTATTGTTTTATGAAAATGTATGGGACTCCATATTAGATCTTTGCAAGGTAATTACAAGAGAGTATAGATAGGCCTGTATAGGTCATTTTGAGGAGATGATCTTGACAGACTTTTGCCTTTTTAACCCAATATAACCATGTTCGTATGCGTTGTCTCATTATTTAATTAAGTGATCTCAATTGGAGTTTGTGGAGTCTTACCCATTAGCTGATATTGCTGATATATGTGCCATGCACAATATATATACTGTAGGCAGATAGGTTCCATTGTTATGCTCCTCATACATAATATACAGAAATTCTTCATATTTCTTTTTCTGAATAAATTCCATCTCTTTGATCTTGCAACATAATAGATAGATGCACAATAAATGTGATGTATTTATTACAACTATTAAAGCAGTGGAGCATTTTCTTCCTTTTTTCACACTAAAATAAATAAGCACACATAAAAGATAAAGCATAGCTGCAAACATTATGACTGGTTAAATTAATCAGTTAAAAGGACTGCAAGAATAACAAAGAAAGGGAGATAAGAAAACAGAATACATAACAAACAGCTGGTGTTTCATAATGCTGACTGCTGCTGCAAATATTGACAGGGCCAAAACCAGGGGTAGGAGAAGGGGCACATGCCTGGGGAGGAATAATGGGGGCACTAGGTACATATCTCTTCTGCTTGTTTACCCTAAGTTGTGCCCTTCTGCAACTCTGGGTATCAGCACAGTGCACTGGAGATTGGGCAGGAGGGAGGAATTCATTGTGTGCATTGCTAATGAGCATTTGTGAGGAGCAGAGGGTGATGGGGGGTGCCTTGGTTTGGGAGCATAACCTTTAGATCCGGAACTGAATATAGACACTGACAGAGATTCATTTATCATATAAATCATATCATATACAGTATGTAATAATCGATATGTAATATGTGATACTCATGCACTTAAAGGGATGGTTCACCTTTATGTTAACTTTTTAATATGTTATAGAATGCCCTATTCCTAGCAACTTTGCAATTGATTTTCAGTATTTATTTTTTATAGGTTTTCAATTCCTCTCTCTTTTGCCTCTTTCCAGCTCTTTCAAATGGGGGTCATTGACTCCAGCAGCCAAAAACTTTGGCTCTGTAAGGCTACAATTTTATTATTATTGTTACTTTTTATTACTTATCTTTCTATGCAGGCCCTCTCCTATTCATATTCCCATCTCTTGTTTAAACCACTGTCTGGTTGCTAGGGTAAATAAGACCCTAGCAAACAAATATAATTTACTTAATGGAGAGCTGCTGAACAAAAAAGCTAAATAGCTCTGTATTGTTGCAAAGGACCAAACAAATAAAAGGGTTATCGGTAACTATGCAGGCTTCAGTTTTGTTCACACTTTCATGTTATCCTGGCTTACTTCCAGTTCAAGTTCCGTAAGTCATTAGCTGTGTTCTTTTGCTTTAACAAAAAGCAGCAAATCAGTAGGCAAAGTGCTGGTATGAACAGAAAGTAGAACATAGAAAGTAGAAGTAGAAAGTAGCTGGTAAACAGAATAAACACTGCTATCATATTATGCACTACTGCTTAGCAATGATGAAGCAAGCACACTGGCTTGGACTTGATTAAGTGATAAAGAAACCTCTAAAGAACTACATTGAGATCCTATTAACGTGTTTAAAAATAAATTAGAAAAAATGGTAGGAGAAGCAGAAAAAGAGAAGTTAATAACAACAAATGAATCACAATACATTTTAATGAAATACCCTAAGTTACCGGTATTTTATACAATCCCTAAAATCCATAAGAGTCTTAAAGACAAAGACCCCCCTGGATGCCCAGGCATCTCTGGAATTGAATCACTTACAAGTAATTTATACCACTTTTTAGATACAAAATTACAACATTATGTTAGAGAACTACCCCCTCCTAACTTCGAGACTCTAACCAAATACTAAACTTGCTAGAAGGGGTAGAATGGAAAAAGGATATGATACTAGCAACCCTAGATGTAAAGAGTTCATATACATCAATCAAGCATAATCAGGGGATAGCAGCAATCAGTTATTACCTAGATGAGGATGGTAATATGGAGATGGGCATGACAGAATTTATTATACAAGGAATAGAATTTGTTTTGTATCACAATTATTTTTGGTTTAATAACAAGTATTATCTACAGCTGTGTGGCACCACCATGGGGACACACTTTGCTCCCAGTTATGCCAACCTGTTCATGGGTTATTGGGATAGGGAACATCTAAAAGGCTGGGAAGCAATTCTCTCCCTATAGCGGCGCTACATAGATGATATCATTATTATTTGGAGAGGGACTGAAATGAATTTAAAAGAATTCCTTAATGAACTGAATTCCAATTATATCAATTTTGAATTTGATCTGAGTTACAGTAGAGAAAAAATAAATTTTGCAGATCTAGAATTGTATGTAAAACAGTCAAAAATGCAATCCAGAACATATTTCAAATCAGTAGAAGTGAATAACTATGTTATGTTATGTTATGTTATGAATAACTATGTTATGCCTCAAGTAACCGTGATTCATCTTGGCTTAAAAACATACCCTATGGTCAGTTTAGGAGAAAGAGGAAAAACTGTAGTGAAATAAGAGAGTTTGAGAAGCAAGCAAAGGTGATAACAGAGAGGTTTCGAAAGAGAGGGTATACATCTAAGGAAATAAAAGAGGCAAGAGAAAAAACTAGACAGACAACAACTACTGGTATATAAGGATCATGAACAAATAGAGGGAAATGAGAGGATTGATTTTATAACACAATGCAACCCTCAAAGCAAAGAAATTAAAAAAAATAATCAAAAAACATTGGGAAGTTTCAAAATTAGATGTAGATTTGTATCAACAACTACCAAGTGAACCGGGAATAATATTTAAAAGGGCAACCAATTTGAAACAAAGAGTTACAAGAAGCTGTATACCACTGGTAACAAAGTTAAAAGATAAAAGCAAAGTGGGGCATTATCTATGTGTTACTTGCAAAGCCTGTAAATATGGCAAGAAAACAAAAAAAATTAAAATCAAAAGTAACAAATGAGGAGTTTCAAATTGATACAATAATAAGATGTACAACTAATAATGTTATCTTTATCCTGGAACGCCCCTGTGGTCTACAGTATGTAGGAAAGACAAATCGAAGCATAAGAGAGAGACTAGGAGAACATATTGGTAACATTAAAGGGACAGTAACACCAAAAAATGAAAGTGTATAAAAGTAATTACTATATAATGTAATGCTGCCCTGCACTGGTACAACTGGTGTGTTTGCCTCAGAAAGACTATTATAGTTTATATAAATAAAGCTTCTGTGTAGCCATGGGGGCAGCCATTTACAGGAGAAAAGGCACAGGTTACTTAGCAGATAACAGATAAAACAAAGCTTATCTGTTATCTGCTATGTGCCTGTGCCTTTTCTCCTTTTTCCCAGCTTCAATGGCTGCCCCCGTGTTGACATAGCAGCTCATTTATATAAACTATAGTAGCGTTTCTGTTGCAAACTTACCAGTTTAACCAGCACAGGGCAACTGTACTCTATATTTTAATTACTTTAAAACACTTTCATTTTTTGGTGTTACTGTTCCTTTAAGAAAGGTCTGGGAACACAAAGTGTCTCCAAACATTTCAAATTGGCACATAACCTAAACCCTATGGTATAGAGGTAATTGAACCAAATTGGAGTGGTGGAGATATAGTGAGAAATACACTGTGCAGAGATAGTTGGTGGATATATAAATTAAAAACACTAAATCCGTTAGGCCTAAACATTGATTATAATCTGAGGGCATTTTTGTGATTCTTATGAGGTCTTTTAAAAATTTTTTAATATGAATGGGTTAAAAAATGTTTTTACATGAATGGGTTAAAAAAACATTTTTTTGTGTATTTTATGCTCTTTTATGCTGATAAAAAAAAAATCTATTGGTATGCAACTATCAAATGCCACCTGTTAGGGAGGGAGAAATGTTGCTTGGTTCCTGCTCCTCCTGCCCGCCGAAAAGGTCTAGTGAGCTCACATCTGGGGGATCCTGCTTTAATCCCCTGCCCTGGGAACCTAGCCAACTGGGATCTTCCTGGGGGAGGGAAGGGGGTTGTCCTCCTAACTTAGTCACGCCCTTCTTTCCTTTATTTTACTCGGCTCATTGGGCTCCAAGAGAACCACCACAGAATCACAACATATGGATGAACAGCAGAGTTATGGAACACAAAGCCTTTTGACCATCACTGTGCTCAGGCAGAAAGCAGTAGCTACTAATACAGCTGTACAGGGTAAAAGCAGCTCATAAATTTATAATTTCCTCCTCTTTTAGCTTGTAGGTTATGATGGGAATTTAGTACAGCAATATCTTGACGATCCACCTTGGACACAACTATTATGTAATGTTATAGTGTGCTGGCTGGAACCCCCTTTTTAATATCCTTATCTTTTTCACCTAAGGAAGCTTAAAAATTTATATAACATATGAGTGCCCTCAATAGTGATGAGCGAATCTGTCCCGTTTCACTTTGCCGAAAAATTCTCAAAATGGCTAAAAACTTCTGTGCGACAGCTACTACTACAGTGCAACATTTTTGATGTGCATGACTTTTTTTGACACAACCACAACTTTTTTGACGTGTCTGCAACTTTTTCCTTACTCTGCAAATTTTTTTAAACGGTGAATTTTCACAAAAAAAAACCAATGGCGAAATGTGGAATTTTGTTGCAAATTCATGTCTGCCAAAAAAATTCACTAATCACTAGCCCTCAGTACTGATATTGCTGTCTTAACAGTCTTAACATAAATAATAGGAAATCAAATATTTGAATATCTTATTATTGTTAAGTAGTATTGATTTAAGTGTGAACATTTTTTTCCACACTATAAAAAATATAATAGAATTGAAAAAAATTAAAATATTAATCCCAGTTGCAACATACAGAAACATACTTAGGCAACAAGATCCTATTTGGAAGTACTTATATGCTAGTATTCCAGCCTCATTGAAGGGTCACTGCAGTTTTTTCATTAAAATGCAAGAAATATCTATGTTGACACTTAAGCAGATGCCGAGGTAATTACTCTACCTTTTGTTTTTATAATAAATGTATATTTTGTATTAAAATTAACCACACCGCTATGTGTCTCATAGAAAACAAAATGTTATGCTGGTTATTAAGGACACTTCTTCAAAGCATTTTGATGCTCTTTTCTCTTCCTTTCAAATGCAAGTACTGGAGCCAGGATTAAAATCTAAGAATTTCAGGTGTCTGCATTTAAAAGACTTTGTTTATGTTAAAGCTTGGGTCAACTTAACAGGTATGTTTAAATAAAAACATTACCTTTTGCTGACCTGATTGATTTGAAGGTGAAGATGCAGTCATGAGAAACAGGAATCCTAAATGTCATGGATGAAATCCTAAGCTCTAAAGTCATTTGTTTTTTATCCTTGTAAATGTCTTCCTAACAAGTTTCTGCAGTACTTTTAAGCCAAATCCAGCCTGGCTCAGAGTTACTACTGAACATCTCCAAAGTTTTTCAAGACTTTACTAATAACAACCAACAAATGATATATATATGCCCTGCTCGCTTATATTTACTCTGTTAAAAGTAGAGTAGGATATTGTAAGTGTGTCATCTGTGATTAAATAGAGTTGCTTCTTCATAATAAATAACATGATTTGTGCATTTCTATTAGGACATATAGGGTAGGAAGCATCTTGGAAACATTACGCAGCATCTTGCGTTTACAAATATGGAGAAACACACACACCAAATATTATTGAAAGCTGAACTTCGAGTTTGCCAAAAGCAAAAGTGGTGAATCCAAAAGAAACCACAAGAGAATTGTTTTCTAACCCTCCAAGCAGTAACTCAGAATACTGATCATTCACAGCTCTCCCACTGACTGTAGAAGGAAGATCACATGATTATAACTAATGGCGAATCTTAGGGACTATTCATACAGCTGCATAAAATGGATTTTTACCAGAAAAAAAGTGTGTAAAAAGTGGAGTAAAATAAACAGAGTATTAGTGTAAAGGTGTGTGTTTTATTCTTAACATTAATTTTATACTGTGCATCATGACCCTTGATGTCACTTATTGAGGAGCATATTTATACGGCTGTATAATATGGCATATGAATAAAGATGTGCATTTCTCCTTACACATGATCCTACTCTGTCATGATTCTTGAAGTCATCCATTAAAATAATTACACCAAAAAGCTTGCAGGGACTTGCCTACACAGTTGGTCTAGGCAAAATTTTTAACTATTTAGTCAGTTTAAGTTTTTTTAATTTTTTGGAGCTTTGCATTTGCATTAAAAATAACACAAAAAGTTTTTTTTCATGGTTTTATCTGATTGTTTTTTTAAATTTGTTTTTTATAATAAATATTTAACTTTCACTTTTTTTAAGTTTGAAAATTTTTTCCAAAAAAAAGGGAAAATCACACAAATACACATTTAAATAAGTTACCCACTTGCAGTTTTTTATTTTACATTAAGGAGTACTTGAATATACAGTTTATGACCTTAGTGATATGGAAAGATATTAAAAAAAATGCATTTTTATCAAATGTTTCCTAAAAATCAGGATTTTTTTTCTTTTAGGTCACATGAATAGTGATGTGCGAATCTGACCCGTTTTGCTTCGGCGAAAAATTTGCAAAATGCGCTTTTCGTACAACTTTTTGATGTTGTGTGACTTTTTTTGACGCGCAGCAAATTTTTGCAGATGTTTTACTAAACAATTTGCCAATGGTGACATGCAGAAATTCGCTGCAAATCCATGCCTGGCAAAAACATTCGCTCATCATTACATGATGTAGTAATCCTATGAAATTTGTTTTTGATGTATACACCCATGGATTGTACAACGCTATGGTATATGTTGCTTCATTATAAATACGTGTTAATGATAAGAAAAATGCTTATATACTGTATGTCATATATTAAGTGTCATTCCATAGACCTGCTTATTTGCCCTCTTTTTGACATGTTGGTGTTCCTTCTGCTTCATTTGCTCTTTTTTCTGTATGCTTAATTTAACAGAAAAGTATGATTTATGAGTGCTTATATCTGTTTCCATAATCTTTCCCTTTAAGGCATTTGTGATGAAACAGACATTAGAACAAAGTTAATAATAATACTGAAACAAAGCCTAAATTCTTTTCCACACCTTGAACAATAGGTGTGGAAATGGATGGATTACACAATAACAATTACATAAAGAACCCAGGCAAGTTTCTAATGCCAAATGCATATGTGTTTTTAAATAACAAGAGATTTTTTTTATCAAAGCTTTTCAATGAATAAAATTCGAATCACAGACTATATAACCAGAATAGGCTATAAATATTAAATCAAGTAGAGTTTGCAAGAAATATGATCATTCATTTTTACAGAATTTTTATTTCAGAGCACAAAAAAACACCTTAGTTCTAATACAGAAATCCTTAAGTTCAGTTGTCAGAACAAAATGAGATTTTGCTAGTGATTTTGTGGCATCTAACCTCAAATAAGGTTCCCTTTAATGTGTGCAGAAACAATGCTCTTTATTTTACCTTTTGCTTTTCCCCAATAAACAATATTTCTGAAGCACATCTTTGGCACCACATCTTTCAGTGCTCTTTCCCACTTCTGTTGTTTCCTGGCAGACATGCCTGTCAATACGTCAATTACTAGTGTCCACTGAACCTTTGCCTGTGACCTAATGTAGCCACTCTTCTTTATCTTCTTACAATTTTACATGGTTCTAGGTAAACTGGCCGCTGCATGCTGACCTCTCTAAAGATTTCCTTATTATGTTAATTGCATGAGTGGATACTGAAGAGACCAGGCCAATTACACCTGCCCTTTCTAATTCATTCAGGGTTTAAATTACTTTTGACGGGACATAGAGGGTAGAGCTTCTCAGGTGAACAACAAAAAATTTCTTTATTCATATGATGCCTATAGACAGACAAGTCTAATTATCCTTGTCAGTAGTACATAATAAGACAGAGTTCTCTAAATTAGATGCTGTTCATCAATGTACCACTGTGTTTAGGTAAGTTAGATACTTACTAAATCCTAAATACAGAGGTCCCTTTTTAAGAACAATATTTACCATTTTCACACATATATCTGTTTTATTATTTTAATCAAAGAAAAGTTTAGGTGAAAACTCATCAACGCAAAACTAAATAATTTATAAGACTCCTGCCAATTCCACTATGAATGCAGCAGTGTAAGATTTCATGTGTAAAATATATCTATATGCTTATATACACATATATTTACATTATTTATTCATCCATGATAAAAAGAAAGCTTGTAACTAAACACAATGTATTAGAGTTGTATTTATCAAAATTCATATTTGTGAAATGTTCAAATTTTTTTGTACTGCGAATAAACTTGAAATGTGAAAAAAATGTGAATGTTGGCTTACTTATTTTAAAAATTTTACTAGATGGGAACTGTCAAGCTATCTAGTTACTTGCATAGGATTTTTAGTTAAAAATAAAATCTGATTGTTTATAAATGTGCCACTTAGTGAAAAAAAACAAAATACTGACAGGTAACTTGGCCACTGGTTAAATAAATTCTTCGAATTCATAGTAATAGGTATAAACTCAAGCAAATACATAATTAAGTTATGTATGTTCAAGGAGTGCCCCCTTATTCATTTACTCTATTAAGTTTTTCATATATATTATCCAGTATACAGTGTAAAATTATTTAGCTATATTATAAAATAGTTTGAATTTTTATGGGACATGCCAATTTTGAGGTAAACTCTAAAGTAAAAGCAAAAACAATGATGATGTTTAGAGAAAAAGATTTCACATGCATTACCAAAGCAGACCAGATCAATGCAATTCCCCGCACTATATAAACTGTGGTGTGAATGGAAGATTTTTAATAATTAAGTCATTAAATGCTAAAGTTTTATGAAGCTGATATTGCCAAATAAAAGATAGGGGTTTGTAGAAAATGGGCCTGCTTTGGTAATTCATGGAAAAACTTGTTCTCTGAGCATTGTCTGTGTTTTTGGTTACTTTGTGGATATTTTGGACCTGGGGTTGATTTGTCTCCATGAGCCAGACCTATAAATACAAATTCTAAAGAACACCTGAAAAGGAGAAATAGAATAAATCTAATTTATCACTGAAACAATTTGCCTAGAAGCAGCTAATTTCCATTATGGTAATAGTGCAGCACTCCTCATAGCTATTTTGCCTTTGGACATTCTGTTAATTTCATGACTTTTCTATTTTCCAAGAAACTTAGCAAAAGTACTTTAACAGTAAGTGTTTTATTCCAGTGAAAATGCTTAAAGCAAATGCAGTCTGCTGATTGTCAGCTCTTTTGTTACCTGCATGTTTTCATTTTACACTACTCAACTGGGGGACTATGTAAAAGCTTTTCATTTTATGATTATATATGTGCTCTCAGTATAATGTAATGCTACCTTTTTTAAATAAATGAGATAGGCTTTCTCAGCTCTTGCAATAGTTAATTATTAATCAGATGAAAAAATAATAATGTCCTTTACAGTAAGGTGTTTTATTTATGTTTCATATTTTGTAAAATCATTGTCGATTGCCATATTAGACATAACAACAAAAGGCAACCTTGTTCTCTTTTGATGGAATACAAATTTTTGATCTTGTATCCATAATATAAAGAGTGTAGGCGTCAATGTTAATTACCAAGTAAAGCATAGTTTTCTGAAGTCTGTTCCCAGACTTCAATGCATTCTGTGTGGGAAATGTTGCTGAGAAAAAAAAAGATGAAAAAGTAGCCACAAATAAAAATGGCCATTAACTTCAGTGTTTTCTGTGAATTTTCACAATGTCTTGTGTTTTTCAAATTTTTTTGGGAAGAAAAATGGCACAGATTCATTCATCAGCACCTAGAAATCATGTACCATTACCAGTGAATATGAGTACCCTAGCACAGTGACAGGCAGAGACCAACTACATTTAGGTGTGGAATTGTGGAGGGCATAATGTACCTCTAGGCTAGTAACCACTATATATTTAACGTTGTCTTATTCTGTTTTGGGGTTTTATTCCATAAAAACCTTAATTGTTAAATTAAAATGTTTATTCATAAAATAAACGTGTTTTTTATGTCAAAGAACAATCAACTAATGTTTGTAAAAATATGCTCCTGCAAAAGCATTTATATGATTGCAGGATAGTCTGCTATTAGGTATGCATTTAGATGAATAACAATAACATTGGACAACATGGTGTACTATCAAAAATATGTATATTACTGAGATTTCTAAGATTATTAGTGAATTCCCAGCAGTGAGTTCTGGTTTTAAACTGTTGTTGGGGTCTCTTAGCATGCTTTGCATTGTACTGTGCTAAAGTGTGACCACCAAAACTTATTCACTCCTGACTTGTGATCATGAAGTGTATGGTAGGGTTCTTGTCATACTGCCCACGTGCCACCCATATAGTACGCTGTGTCCCCAGGTGTCATTAGCATTCCATACATAAATGTGCTCTTTGAACTCCAAAGAGCTACTCTTTTTTAATATATTCAATATATAAATCAATATATTCAGAAATCTTTTTGCCCTGAAGTATTGTTACGTGTAAGGATAACTAACAGATTTATTAATATGATTTCTCTTTTTGTGCACTGTGTGATTGCAATACCAAAATGCCAACAATTTAAGCATAAAGCAATGTGATATTGGACAATATGTTAAGTTATTTAAAAGACAAAGCAGGAGGATTTCACATAATTAGAGGTATTTTAACCCTTATTTGGCTGATGCAATGTTCTGTTTCACTCAATCATTTATTGCATGTCAATAAGTATTTAGGATTATCAGAAGTCAAATTAATAATTAGTAAGTGGTAACAGATAAGTGTTTACAGTACACTTCTCAACTATCTGAAAGATTCATGTGCTCACAAATTCTGTGAATGATTCACATCTTAACTGTTACCTTGAAACAATGAAGTCTTGGCAAGCCCATTGGGGTTCATAAACCGATCTCTGAAAAAACATATCCTTGCCAGCAATCAAACCCTGGCACACCCTGAGTTCTATTGGAAGGTAGAATCTTTACATATCTATGATATTTTTGGTAAGGAAGAAGACAGTTGTTAAATTTGCTCTCCACAACTAGGTAATTATGAAAAAATACAACCACAGGACTGTGCCAATTAGAAATAGGTGAAATAAAAAGGACAAGGATATCAAAAACAAGAAATGTGCAGTTGTGTTTACATTTCAAAAAACAAAATAGAAGTTGGGTTGCATATGAATCATTTTAAATTCAAATAGGCCATTTGAGATCTATGATTCCAAGCTTAAGCATTTAAACTTCAGAAAAATCACATGATGATAATTGTTATGTTTAATTGGTGTATAAGGCTAAGTCTCAAAACATGACTAATATTTTCCAGATTACAGGGATTTCATTTGACTATTGGGGCCATTTACTAACACTCAGATTAAATGTCAAACATATGTGGAAATTAGTTTATTCTAATTTATTTTATTTTTTTAAATTAGATATTTTAGAGTTTTAGTAAATAATAAGCATTTGATTTTTCTTACTGCTTCAATTATTTTGTTCAATGCATGTCTAGATATCTCTCTATATATTTATATATATATAGATATATATGTGTGTGAGTTTGTGTAACAATTTTGGTTAGATATATATATTAATATATATATATTTATATAGATATAATGCCAGAGGGGACAGGCATTCGCGTCAAATCAGTTTAAGCTGCCTTAAAAAATGCAACATTTTATGAAAAAGATGCCGCACTTGAAGGAATTCAAAGCAAAAAAATAAATGTATTAAAATTGTTGCTAACTTTTTGGCTGCATCCACAGCCTTTATCAAAGTAAAAGTGAGGGAAACAGACCCCCCTGAAATACCCAAATTGGCACAAAAACAGAGGTGACATCCCGCGAGGCACACAATCGTAACATTTAAAAAGCTTAACGACACAAAATAAAGTGTTTTAACAACAGTGTAAGAAACGGGAATACTTAAAGGAATAACAGAAGAATATGGAAAGCACACAGAAGCGGTATACCTTATTGCATTGAACTGCAAGTCCGTGATTGTGCTTGCAGAAACTGACAGCCCAGGATCAGTGGATAAGTGTCACTATGTCTCAGGGTCATCAGTAACTGCACCTAACCATTGAGTAAAACTTATCCGCACTGTCCACACGAGGAGCAAATAGGAGTTTTGATATACATATTTATATAAATATAAATATATATATATATATAGATCCTAAGTAAATAATATAATGTGCCATGGAAACAGACACATGGCATAGATCAAAGAGCCAAACATACACGCATAATCTATGGTATTAACACTATTGTTTTCCATGTGGGTGCTGTAAATTTTCTATTTTATGGTGCCAAGGGTTAAAGACTTGAACAAATACCAATATTTGGTGGTAATAATGTTATAGATGTCACCTGAATGTAACTTTCCTACTGCATTAATGTAAAGTTCGGTTTTATAGATATATTTTAGTCCTTACCAATTTATATTTGAGAGTATAAAGTGAATTTATATACTTAATGGAATAATAAGCACACAATTGAATTTTCGAATATTATAAAAGCCTTGCTAGAGATTTTAGAGATCAAAATGTCAGGATCTAAATTTTGGTCAATATGAATTAGTGATATATAATACATAATAATGTAATCTACAATCTTCAGAGTGTTTTATATTTTATAATTTGTTTCTACATCTATGGTTGTGTGGATTTATTAGGAAAGCACATTCGGCCTTTTGAGATTTTTTTGTAGGGTATAAATGTATATATTTTTGGGCACTTTATTTTTTATTTATATTGAATTTATTCACTACCTGTATTTATCTATATAGCATAAATATAGTTCTTGTAGTATAAAATGTAAGTCTTGTACATAAAATGCAGATCTTTGTCCTGATAATTTTCTTGGTTTAATATTAATATCGATTACTTGAATTTATTCAAATCAATGGGATATTGCTACCTATCTAGGTAATACTGCATAGTAAATATCACAGTGGACAACTTTATTTTCCCCATATGACAATGGTAAGTTGAAGACCAAGAAGGTACTCTTCCATAAGAAACCACAGATGACAAAATAATGTTGCCATCTAAAACAAACCCATTAAAATGCATGTATGGACAATATTGCTTACAACCTAATGACTGTTCTGACTGCATCTTAAAGCTACTTTTGTTTCAGGAAGTTTCATGCAGGATAGTTCATGGGTTTATTCAAATTATTTTAAAGTAGAATGATGATAAAAATAAACACTATCCTTACTTAAGTGCAAAAAACTTCACAATTTGCCATTGCTGTTTTAAAATTAGGAACTCCCAATGCACCTTTCATTAGATTCATACTTGCATTTTGCCCCTTTACAGATTAAGCCAGCTAATAAACAAAGTCAGCCAGTATATGGAGGGTATGTATGTTAAGGCACTCTCTCTTGGAAATACTAACTTTAAACATCAGCTTACCTTCTAGCTTTATCAGTTCTCAGGTTCTCTGATTTTGACAAAGAGGATGGCATATGGAGAGGTCAAACACAAAGCCTTCTATATTAGACTCAGTTAAAAATGGAAAATACATGACTGAATTTAGAGAAATACAAATTTAAAAACCGCTGATCTAGTTCTGTTCAATTTCCTTACAGAATTTAGACTGGACATGTCAAGGCATTCTGTTCCTGCAAGATTAAGCAGGAACAAATCATGAACTTGGCAAGAAAATACAAGATACTTCAGGGCCTAGCTGGAGTATTAGCTTGCTATTGAGGAAAACTCCTACAAATGGTCATCCTACAAATGGACAAAAATGGACAAAATGCTGTTTTAATAGGGAGACTGATTCCACAGTGCATGGCCACAGATGATGAAGTGCAATAATGGCGTTGAAATAAGCGCAATAATGGAGTCATTACCATATGTAAAGTTGCTACAAAATGGCTATGACATTAAGATCCCTATTTGACATTCAATTTATTAAATAAAATAGAATTCTATTGAATGTTGGTTCAATAATTTGGAATAAAACAAAGAATAAAAAAACATACTGATTAAAACACACAAAAAAATTGTGTGACAAACGCGTTTCACAGGTTTTTCACCGTTCCTTGAATTTTCATATTGTTTCCTATTTGTCACCGAAGCGAAATGGGACAGATAACAATAGATTAAACAACAGATTAACAATAAGTTATATATTTAGGTAGATTCATGTGTCATTACTAGTGATGAGCAAATCTACCCTGTTTTGCTTCACAGTAAAATTTGCAAAACAGCTGAAAAATTACTAAAACAGAAAAAATGTGGATAATGCTCAACTTTTTCAACTTGTGCAATTTTTTTTTTTATCCGACCATGACTTTTTTCTCACTCCAAATACATAAATTTACACAGCAGTTTCACAAAAAACTTGCCATTGGCAAAAAACTTCACTCATCACTATTATTTACTTTATATTATTCCATTTTATTCCTTACCACTTAGAAACAGGTCATTCACTTGCTACATGAGATATTATATAAAATAATGGTTTAATGATACTACACAAAATTGTCAGTTCTGGAAGTGTCAGCTCTATATTTGTGTTTTAGTAATAAATGTACCTGCTTCTACAAGACTTTTCAAAGTGTGAATAAGATAATCCTAGCTCAAACATCAGCAATTTCAAGTTCGTTTTTTCTCTCTCCAATTTCAGTTTATAAGCCATCCATCATTGCTAGCGATTTGGCACATCATGAGCACAATATAATTACATGGCAGTTGACAAGTTTGCACTTCTTGTCGCTTTACCATAAAACCTTCCTAATGCAGCAATATCACTGATAACTTCATGAGATAATACAGAAGTATCTTCTTGCTATGTCATTTAAACTAGAGTTAACAAAGAGAATACAACTTTCATTAAACACACAACCTTACTGTCAATTTCTCCTGATAGTGACTTTGATAAGAAGATCTTAATGTAGTATTTCGTTTATGTTTCTTAGCTTGGTGCTTTAAAGGATAATAACTTTCTAAAATTATACATTTGCAATGAAATATCCCTTTTATTTTAAACATAGTTAAGATTAAATATTTAGATAGCTCATGTTATTTGAATCCTAACACATGCTTCTGTTTTGCCAATAGGTTTTTTTTTTACTGTGAGTGATGTGCTTGAACAAAATGAGTATTATCAACCTACTTTTGTCCTCATTTTTTGAACTTGAAAAACAAATTTCTATGTTTGGTAATATCACTTTCTTGCAAAATTCACATGCAGTAGGAAAGAAACTTGTCTAAGGCTGTAACATTCTAGTTAGATGAGAACCAGGAAGTTGGACCACTGACAGAAGTCTGACTCTTCAGTAAGTAGGGGATACCCAAACAGTCCAAGTCCCTTTTGGGGCCCTGGACTTTATGTTGCGGTACTGGCTGGGAACCTATTAACTTCGGAGTTGAAGACTACCAAAATACGAAGTACAGGCAAGAGTGAGACAAAAACATGGACAATGCAGGCTAAGGTCAAGGCAGGCAGCAAGTATCATGGCCAAGAAAACAGGCAGAAGGGGAAACCAGAAAAACGCACAAAAATAGTTTGTCAGGATCTGAGGTAAACCAGAAGCCAGCTTATGCAAAGAGGGAATGAGAGCAGAGGTTTAAATAGGGAATTTTGGCTCCAAAACATAAGAGGAATTGAGGGAAAAAATAATAACCAAGATGGTGCCTTTTGCTTCAAAACATACAATCACACATGTCATGACATCACTGTGCATGTGCAACAACGCGGCAACGATTCCCTATGCACACAGAAGCCAGAGAACTCGCCAGACCGGCAGTGCGCTTTACAAAGGCTAGCCTAAGCTTACATACATTGTTATCGTATAGCTGATCTATCTTGTAATCTGCCTACCCTAGTGTAAATTTTATTGGTCCTAGCGTACAGTGTCCTTAGATGTGCCCTGAGTGAGTGAGCAAAGCAATAACCCCAGTTTTAGACATATAAATCTATTTATAAATCTTGTATGTATATAAATATCGAAGAGAAGTTTTACTCTCATGATTGAAGTCCCATGCAGAAAGATATATAGCCTACAGGAAGTGTCAAGGGGAACTCTATGGACATGAATCATTTTCATAAATGAGTGCAGAAAGAGGTCAGGCCAGGGGACATAAAAGGTTATGCGTTAGTGAGATAAGGCTTCATTCATTCTCTTCTGAGTGTCACTTTTTGACTTCAGCTTCCATAAAACACTCAATTTCTGTAACAATGAAAAGTGGTTCATACAAAATCTAGAGTTTTTATTACAATTAATGTTGTTCCTACAAAGCCTGATTTTAAACAGAAACGCATTGATGACTACTATATGTTTTTACATATATGGGATCACTGAAACATTTGTAGACATAGCCCCAGAGAGTAATGCTTTAAAACATATTTATAACGAGAAGTTTCTAAAATTGTCTTTGGGTGGTTTAATTACCCTTTACTTTTTCTCTGTGTTTAGATTTTTATAAGAAAAGGAGACTCTAGTCACTATTACATCAGCTACCTACCGTAATTCTTCCCCAGTCCAGCATTTTTTCTGCATAGTCTTCATCTGGCAAACCATTAAATGGTAAATGGAAAGCTTTTGTTAATCATAAAATCACATGATGTTGGAATCCACATTACAAACGTATGCTACCTGCCTCTGCCTGCCTATAGAATCTGCTGTAAACACTCTCTGAATCCACAAAAGGTTCCATTAGGTATATGGCACCACAGATGTACAAGTAGCTGCAATCAAAATCCATGTGACTCACCACTAACATTGACAGCAATGAGAAGAGCTCCAGGCAACCCTAAGATAACCTCAGATTATTACCCAGATGTGTGTACTTGCAGAAACTTTTATGATTAATCACACTTCTGCAAAAAGAGCTAAAATGATGGGGTAGGTTTTCAGGGAGGGACAATTAATTAGTTAATTAGTTACTGTCCAGAGACATCTCTTGCAACTGCTTACATTTCCTTATGACAATCAGTGGCAGTGCTATTAGTTACAGAGAGTGCATACAGAATCAGGCTCTAATGAGTTCATGCCTAAATAAGTCTCCATGATTCTCTAAAATGATGTGATCATTGGGCCAGAGTAAAAATGATCATATCAAGCTTACCTACCAATTAGGTTTAACTATATGCTCATTTTGTCACTTTCTTAAAGACCAGTTGGCTATAGGTAAATCTGGCCATACATGTTTATATTTTAGTTGTCTTACATTGAACATTTGGATATTTATTGTATGTTTTTATGCAAGTACTAAAAACAGTTGGTCACCCATTGATATTATCAGATAGGCAATACATGCACAGGTATTATTGTTATCTGACAGAAGCTGTCTGACTAAACAACCGCTTGCTATGGTACAAAAACACGGTCCAAAAAGTTTGTTTGGTATGATTATATCGGTGCATGTATGGCCAGCTTAACCTACTATCTTTACATTTATTAATGAAGTACAGTGTGCGAAGTGCACATTTTAAGATTGCAAGCTCATTTGGGCATGGCTCTCTTTACTTTTTGTATCAGTTTTTTGTAAAACAATGGAATATGTTGGTGTTTTTTAATATGTGTTAATAACAATAATAATAAGAAGAAGAATAAATGCCGGTGCACGTTGTTTCCTTTGCTTTGATCAACTTTTTCTCATTTATGAAGAGGTTTTCAGTTGTTTTATGCCTGACCTTGGTGTGGACAATTTTTTAGAAACTCTATCTCATAATAAGGTTACAAAATTAAGTGCAACCTTCAGCTCATATACCAGGGCAAGGGCGTACAAAACACAATTTACCTCTCTATAATTTCCAGGCCCAAACATAATTTCTACTCATTAGAAGCAGGGATGACTGGTGCAAAATGCAGGACAATACTGCAAGAAAACAGGGCAAATGGCCTACAATGGCATGATCAGTGTTATTATCTCAGTTCATAATAAGTGCAAAATACAAAAAAGGAAGTCACTCACGATTCAGTAGGTGCAAAAAAACTTCCCCCATGCAGGTTTATTGGAATAATCAGTGAGAAGGATACAGACGTTTCGGGAACCTCTCATTCCCTTTTTCAATGTAGCATTCCCTGCTATATTCGGGAACCTCTCATTCCCTTTTTCAATGTAGCATTCCCTGCTACATTCGAGAACCTCTCATTCCCTTTTTCAATGTAGCATTCCCTGCTACATTCAGGAACCTCTCATTCCCTTTTTCAATGTAGCATTCCCTGCTACATTCGAGAACCTCTCATTCCCTTTTTCAATGTAGCATTCCCTGCTACATTCAGGAACCTCTCATTCCCTTTTTCAATGTAGCATTTCCTGCTACATTGAAAAAGGGAACAAGAGAGGTTCCCGAAACGTTGGTAACTTTTGCATTGTTCTGCATATAAATCCTTTAAAATTATTGCATGTTTTCATTACATGAGTGTAATTTTCTTTGCAACAGTATTTGATATTTTGTAGCACCACTGTTGGCCAGTTAGTTCAGATAAAACAAAAGGATAGAAGTATACATATAAGTGAACCACGTGTATACTCCAAAACAGTTTCTGGTGGTACATATATTTGCAACTACTAATGTAATAATGATGACAAGCTGACAATTAATAAAACAGTGCAAAAAATATATTTCTTCAGATACTGTAAAGCAAAAGTAATACACTGCTGTACACATTTCCCTTTATATTATATATGTATGTGTTCATATGAAATGTGGATTCACTTAAAGTCCAAATTCTCTTCCAAGAAGGAGCTTGGAGATGAGAAGCTTAAGATGAAACCAGTGAGCACTAAAAGAAAATCATCAGTTTTGACAGCTGCCATTAGCAACAAAAGACTCTCATTGGGGTTATTGATGTCACCTTTGAATGAGGAATTCTTTGTACCAGGGGGATCTAATCTATCAGAAGATCATCCTGATCTTTTAAATTGTCAAATAACATCTGCTACTGCCATAAGTATTAAACATTTCATTATTTCATTGGCTCTATTTTCCCATCCATAATCTTGGATTCAGATCTTGTAGCCTATTATCTTTCCAGTAAGCAAAGTCCATTAAAACATTCAATCCCAGTTTTTGATATTTTTCTTTAATTAAAGAATGTTTCTGGCATAGCACATGGATGTTCAGTATATTTACAAGTGTCACTGGAAATTCTGGTAGCAATGCAACCTTTTGTTTAATTAATAATGAATGAAAAAATGAATTTTTTTTAATAATTCCTACTAGTTTACCTAATTATTTCACAATGCTTCAGATTTCATCCATTCCTTCATCTTCATCATTATCACCATTTATTTATATAGCGCCAGCAAATTACACAGTGCTTCACAATAAATCTAAACAAACAGGGATCTTAAAAAGTTTAACAGACAAGGGTATGCAAGGGTATGAAGATTAACAATAGGGCCCTACTCGCAAAAGCTTACAATCTACAGGGGTTAAGGGTACATTAAAACAAAAGGAATGTGGATAGATGTAGATAGAATGTGGATTGATGATTTATGATACATATACAGTATAAATGTGAGAACGGTTTAGATACCTTGAATATGCTTCCCTAAACAGATGGGTCTTTAGGGAGCATTTGAAAGTTTGGAAGGAAGGGGAGAGTCTGATGGGTCGAGGCAGAGCGTTCCACAGACAGGCAGAAGTCCTAGAAAAGACATTTGAATTTGATTCTACAGGAGATTGGAGCCAGTGAAGAGATACGCATAGGCAAGCAACAGATGTGGAACGGTGAGATAGATTAATTAGTCTGGCAGCTGCGTTTATAACAGAATGGAGTTTTGAAAGGTGATATGTTGGAAAGCCTGTAAGTTACAGTAGTCAAGGAAGGTAAGAGAGTGGTAAGTGTTCTAGTTGTGTCTAAAATGAAGTAAGGGTGAATTCGGGCAATGCTGCGCAGGTGAATATGACAACATTTGGCAAGTGATTGGATGTGTGCTGTAAAAGACAGGTGGGAGTCTAAGATAATTCCTAGGCAGCGTGCCTGAGTGGTTGATTGAAAGGTGATGTTATTGACTGTGCATGAAACCTGAGGGACAGGGGAGGATGTTGGAGGAAATATAATGAATTCTGTTTTAGAAAGATTCAGTTTTAGATGGCACTGTGACATCCAAGAGGAGATGGCAGACAGGCAGTCTGTAACTTGGGAAAGGACAGAAGGAGAGAGTCAGGAGTAGAGAGTTGTGTGTCATCAGCATAAAGGTGGTACTGTAGACCAAATGACCGAATAAGTTTCCCTAGGGAGGTTGTATAGATGTACAGCAGGGAGTCTAAGACAAAGCCTTGAGAAACACAAACAGAAAGAGGGAGTGAGTTGGAGGTAGAAATAGAGAAGGCAACTTTAAAGAAATGGTCAGAAAGATAAGATTTAAACCAAGAAAAAGCTATGTCTGCTATGACTGTTTCAAAGGCTGCAGAGAGATCTAGAAGGATTTTTTTATGAAATTGAGACCTTTAGACTTAGACAGGAGAAGATCATTGGTTACTTTGGTGAGAGCAGTTTTTACTGAATGTGTTGGGTGGAGGCCAGATTGCAGGGGGTCAAGGATGGAGTTGTGAGTGAGGTGCTGGTCCAGGTGGTTGTAAACAAGCCTTTCTAACAGTTTAGATGCAAACAGAAGACAGGAGACTGGACAATAGTTAGCAGGAGAGCTGGGATAAAGGGAAGGTTTTTGAGGATGGGAGTGATAAATGCGTGTGTATATAACAATAAAAAAATTCCAGTGAAAAGTGCAAGGGTTAAAAAGGTGGGTAAGCGCAGAGCTGAGTGTATCAGAAATTGGTTGAAGGAGGTGAGACGGTACGGGGTCGAGGGGGCAGGTTGTGGGGTTTGAGCAGGCTAGGCTAGTTTGGTAACTTCATCTAATGTTGCAGGGGAGAAAGAGTGTAAAACAGATGTGAGAGAGTTGCAAGGTAATTTAAGATTGTCATCAAATGGTATTCTCTGTCTTATAAGGTCAGTTTTGTCCTTAAAGAAATGAGCAAGGTCTTGGGCAGTTACAGTAATAGGTGAAGGATGCGGAGGGGGGCACAGTAGTGAGTTAAGTGTGGCAAACAATCACTGTGTCTTAGAGGATAGAGTGGAGATTAAACAAGAGAAGTATTGTTGTTTAGCTATCGATAGATCTTGATTGTAGCAGGAGAGCATGAACTTAAAGTGGATAAAGCCAGCATTACTGATGAGAGAAATTTTTTGCCAGGCATGGATACAAAGTCAGTTTCCGCATTTCGCCAATATCAAATTTTTCCGCGAAACTCAAAAATCTGCCATATTCAGGCAGGAAAGGTTGTTTATGTGACAGATCTGAGCTGCTGCTACTATTGATAGTTGTAAGGGCAAAATGCAGTAAGATTTTTGTATGTGTGGGTGGATTTAGCTGGTTGTGAAAAACAGTTGAGCATGTTATCTGAAAGAAGAGCAAGTGATGGTCAGAAAGGGAGAAGGGAGAGATAGTAAGGTCGCAAGGTTGTCAAGAGTAGCAGAATATAAGATCAAGAGCATGACCCTCCCTGTGAGTAGGTGAGTTGGTCCACTGGGATAGACCAACTGAAGTTGTTTGTGAGAGCAATTTAGAGGTAGCTGGAGAAGTGCAGTTGTCAACTGGAATATTGAAGTCACCTGTGACTATTCTTTCATAATGTAGTTTTAAGACTATGGGGCTTTTTATTAAATATGAAACTTGGGATACCTGTAACCCTAAACCTGAAGTGGGAGAACTTGCAACATGGAGATTGTTATTAAGCACAAAAATAACAGAAATAATAAAACAAGCACAATTAAACAAATGGATACATTAGCCATTAGCCAATCAGAACTAGCCCCTTTAAAGTGTATCAGATCTTTCATTTGTAACAGAGATAGAATCTAAAAACTCAATCCATTTTACAATGTTTATACATTCTAGCCTCATACTACAGATCAATTATATGCTCCCCAAACCATAATGCTGTTTACTCCAGACCCAAAGATATACAAAGCCTAACTTATGATTATTTGCCAGATGTGAATAGACTGTGGCAAAACACATAAAGTACCACATTTGATTGGCTACCAACATGCAGTGCTGTGCACCCAAAACATACTGAGTCAGTTGACTTTTTTTTCTAAACATTTATGAAAATTGGAAATATTGTTATCATTTATTTATATAGAGCCAATATATTCGTCAGTGCTTTACAGAGAATATACATCATTCACATTAGTCTCTGCCCTAGAATCTAATCTTAGAATCCAAGGTCCCCAATCAGTTTCCCATCAGGAGCCAAATAACCTGTTTATAAAATTGTGGGAGAAATGTTGGGGAGTAAACTGGAGTACTTGGTAAAAACCCATGCAAGCAACATACAAACTGCTTTACCTTTAATAGTCCTGGAACTGAAAGAGTGAACACAGTGGTGAAACTCTCAGTTTGGTGTTTTTGATCACTTATCTTCCTTAAAGGAGAAGGAAAGGTGGAATTGCTGGGGCTGCCAAAGTGATTGTAACTGAAGAAAATAGCTGGAATAGATCGCTGGCCTGCATGTACCCCAGGCTGCTATGGGTTTTTTGCTAACATGAGCACCAGCCTTGGATATCAGTTATGTGATACCCCAGGCTGGTGCTCATGTTAGCAAAAAACCCATAGCAGCCTGGGGTACATGCAGGCCAGCGATCTATTCCAGCTATTTTCTTCACATGTGGCACATGCACAGTAAAGTAAAAGGACGCAGTTTAACAAAAAAGTTGGCTCTCTCACTTTACTGCTCATGTGCGGCCATATAGATAGCAGCGAAAGGAGAAAAGAAAGAGTATTGCTCATTTGCATATACCCCAGGCTGGGGTATCAGGTAAGTGATCTTAATCAGTAGAGGGGTGGGGTGCTCAACATTTTGGCACCCCCAGTGATTCCAACTTTCCGTCTCCTTTAAGACAGAAGCACTTTCATTGCTTTCAAATGGTACAGTGCGATGAACATATAGTAGGGCTTTATAAATAAAGTAGGGCTTTATAAATAAAGATATACATCCATAAGCAAGTTGGTAAATGTATATAATCTTACAATATCTCACAATGTTTCAATGCCATCTTTCATTTATTAAACCTGCACAAAACACTAAAATAAATATGTTATATTTATGTGTATGTGTACATACAGTAGGTATATATATATATATATACTGTATATATACAGTATATATATATATATATATATATATATATATATATAGTATATGCATTTCATTTATTTGAACTATATATTCCTCATCGTGAGGTGTGATTATATGATGACTTTTTACACAAGGTGAGTTAAAGTAAAACACAATGAGTTTTAGAAGCTTGCTTTGCAGTATTAATTGTGCATCCAAAGATTCAATTGAACAATCTGACTTCCTGACATGTAATTAGAATAATAATCAATGGGTTGTTTAATGAGAGCATAGAATCCTAACTATTGTTATCTATTGTACTGCCAATATAGCTATTTTGTTTGTTGATCTTAATTAGAGATTAGTGGACAAAATGGGATTCTTAGGTAACAATACAAATTAGGCTCAAAGTAGGTTACCTCTGAAAAAAAGGAGAGTTTAAATGGAATGTATATACATTTTTTAAATTTAAAGTAGCTATACAAGGGCAGATAAAAACTTCAAGTCATCCCTCCAGACAGCAACATATTGGCCCATTTAGGGGGCCCACTGACAAGCCAGTCCTACCAATATCTGCCCAATTTTCTAGGAGCATTGATGTGGTCCTTGTCCTCCACAGGCCCTGCTGTATATACTAATCATTGTGGGTGGATGTATGAGCTGGTCTATGTGGGTGCCCAAATTGGGTACAGATCCATTTGTTTGTGCCCTTGCCAAGCAGGTAGATCTGAAGTCACCTATATGGTCATTGAACTCCTCTGTGATTTAAATGGGATCATTTCCATAAAATCTGGGCAAACGTGCAAAAGCACTTAGGGGCACAAGAGTGTAAGTGCACTAAGAGATGCAAGAGTGCAAAAGCACTAAGGGACACAAGAGTGGAAAATTACCAAGAGGCACAAGAGTGCAAGAGCACTAAGGGGCACAAGAGTGCAAGAGCACTAAGAGCCATGAGGTGCAGTGTACACTTCAGTCTTATTAAAAGTACAGGGCCCTGCTATGGCCTGCAGCCATCAGCACTCCTAAACATTCCTAAAGCACACATATGTACTACTCCCAACTCCCCATGAATACAGCGCTAACAAAAGCTGGCAGTGCTGTATTCATGGGGGTGGCCACGAGTTTCTGTGCTCCAAATTGGAGTGCAGTTAACTGCAGCAATTCAAGCAGCGAGGAAGGTAATTTGCAAAGTGTAAAAAATGTCAAATTGTGCCTGTTTTTCACACTGCCTTCCTAGATCCAGATGACTTCTAGAACAGCCTTATGTTTTACAATATATTATTCTTTATAAAACTATCTCTCTGCTACAAGTGGTGCGGGGTAAGTGAGCCAGTAAATAAACGGTACACAGGTCATACTTAGTATTCAATGATGCAAGGTAGGGGACAAAGAAGATAGAAACCAGCTAGAGGGAGCTTACAGTAAGTAGAATGCTATTATTTAATGCTTTTTAAATGAGGATTTACTTACAGGTACAGTAACCCACAATGCTGATTGTCTCCTGTCTTGTGCACTGGCTAGGAACATTGTGCTTTTTCACCCCAGTAATTTAATCGGATTTCTCATATTAGTCATATCACTCACCACGTACACCATAGTGGGAAAGTAAGACAAACTCTGTGAATCTTCTAATCAATCTTTTTTCCTCACTTGTTTAGTAAGAAATTGCTGTTTTATAGTATGCAGAGCAAGCAGTTTCCTTGGGACCTGTTTGATTACTAGTCTATTTAAAGATAGATTTATAAGTTTATTTCTTTTATAAAATTGTTTGGTTCACTGGTAAATGTGCTGTTTTTCAAAAATATGGAAAAAAGGGGTTTTAAAATTGGCAAAGTGGAGCAAAATAAAGTACTATGAAATGCTAAAAGACATTATGACCTAAAATTCGATTTTATAAGTTAGAACAACATTCTTAATAAAATTTGCATATCTAAAATTTTGCATCTTTTAGTGGCCTAATATAAATATAATTTTGAACCTTATACTGTTTACCAGGTTTTTAAATAAAATAGCTATTGTAATGATTTAATTGTTGTTTGAGATCACATAAAGCAAAGGATTCATTTTCTGGTTATATTTTCAATAGGATTTTTTAGTATGGTACTTGTGGATAAAGTACGTTGTGTAAGCATAGGAAGTGCTGCATCAATACTGTAAAACAATGGGAACATTTCTACTAGAATCCTCCTTAGTTGGTTTTAAACAGGAAACCAGGTTCTTGAACTGCAAAGATATAATCTAGAAAGGTCTTTTGGGTGCGTCTACACCCAAGTGTTCTCACTCTCTCTATTAGTAAAAGTTGCCTGCCTGAACAAAAAGTAATGGAAATGCTTTGATGTTACAACTTGATCTTTGAAAGGCTATTGATCCTATCTGCAGTTACTCTATGAGGGGTCAAGTACATCAGGAAACAAAGTCTGTACACTGAATAATAACAGCTGAAAGGGTCAACTAGTACACCATAGCATCTGTCTTAGCACTCCTTCTCGCTTCTTATACTCCCTGTACATCAATGACAATTTAGCAATCATTGTGGCTATCATGATATGCTGCTAAAGACACTGGGGTTAAGCCACACCAAAAAGTCAATTTAACTATGCAATATGTGAGCGGTAGCATTCATAAGAACCAGTTTTCTTTGTCATGGACAGGGAAAGTATCTTTCACAGGAAATACATCAGTCAAGCCTACCATTATTTACATTTTATTCTGATTATGTATGGTTATTCGACACAACTCCGTAGTTAGTCACATTTGATCCACCAGTGCACAGCACCAAAATATTAGGTCAAATACATTTAATGAGCCATGCTCTTTGCATCTGAGAACCATAACAGTCAGTTAATAATGGTGTAACTTTGTTAAAGTTCCCAAGGGAGCAGCAAATAATTACAAACCACAAATACCACCATAAATGACCTGCAGTCTTGACCTCCTTACCCCATTTAAAGAAAGATATATAGATACACTAGTGCTTTAGTAATCCTTAAGGCCCCCATACACGGGCCAATAGAAGCTGCCGATATCGGTCCCTTGGACCGACTCGGCAGCTTATCGGCCGTGTAGGGGCAGAAACGAGGGGCCTGGCCGACCGATATCTGGCTTGAAATTGGCCATATATCCATCGGCCAGGTTAGAAAATCCAGTCGGATCGGGGACCGCATCGGCTCGTTGATGCGGTCCCCGAACCGACTGCCCCATGGCCGCAAATGTAATCCGATCGTTTGGCCCCAGGGCCAAACGATCGGATTATTTTTTTTTTAAGTTTTTTGCTACCCGATATCGCCCACCAGTAGGTGGGGATATCGGGTGAAGATCCGCTCGCTTGGCGACATCGCCAAGCAAGCGGATCTTATAGTGTATGGGCACCTTTACAGTTCCTGATATAACTAGGGTAGTAAATAAGCATTCCCTCTAAATCTCATCCTCAGTCAAACTACAGAGATGCCACTTTTCCCCTTTGTCCATGTACTTAGTTCCCAGCATAAACACCTGTACTTCTTTTCGGGCTTCTCTCTTCTTATCTACCTTTTTTCTCCAACATCTACTTGCATTCTTCCTATGCAAGATTCCTTTTTGCAAATTTAGTATTTATTGGAATGCTTATAGAAGGCATCCACATTTCTGTCACCTGGCACCTACCACTCTCTGAATACTAAGGCTTCTTGTTACCTATTTACCTCAGACCCCCCTGCTATGCAACCAGCATCTATTTATCTTAGTAGATTTTTTCTTTTCAAAATGATTATTATATTGGAACATAGGAGCATGGAAAATAATGCATGGTTAACATTATCTAGAAAGTGCAAGGTAACACTTTACTGAAACCATATTAATATAACTAACAATGTATTGACAACACCTGACCCACTAGTGATTTGGGCTCGCAAGAAAAAGTTTCCTATTCTATAAATCGCTTAAATACTTCTGTTTTCAGCACTGGATAAAATCTGCCTATTTGTTATGGTTGGTTACATGGTGCATTGTTAAATACTTCATGGCAGTCAAAGTGTTCAAAATGGAGCTTCTAGTCAGAACAGCCTGCTATATGCATAAAAGTATATTGAAATGCATTTTCCAATATAGAACAGCCTTTAAACTTCCTGTTTTATAGAACTGATATTAAAAGTACACTGGGATTCTATAAAGCACCCTACTGACATTTCCAGACTTATTAACCAGTTTTCACACTGACTTCAATCAACCTCTTTAATCCTCCAAGGAAAGAGCATTTTTAATTCAACGATTGCCTGATAAGCTTGAAGCCAAAAAATGATTTACACGTAGATGAATTGTGCTTACAAGATGGAACTCTGAGCATTAGAAGCAGATCTGAATTTCCTATCTGTCATTTTATGTGCCACGTTCATTTTTTCTCTGCCATTACCCTTGCTGATTATGATCTTTCAGCGCTATTGGGCCCCTGCTTCCAGTTTTTAATCTGTCTTTAATCCCATAGATTTTAAATATTCCCGGCACCGAGAGACTGGAGGCAATTAACTGCCCTTCTGATGCTCTTCTTATCAGTTGCCTCCTTCTATCTCTCAGAAGCAGCCTGAAGACACTTCTAGGCTGACAAATACTACCATCATTTCCAGTAAAGCAGCTATTGCTAATGTAGTCTTTCAATCCAGCAGTGTGCAATTTAATTCAGAATTTCTAGTAACTCAAAAAAAAACCCTACAGATATGCTTACTGTTATGATTTGATTTAACTGGACATAAACTAAGGTCTACTGCTTCAGCAGCAACTAGCAAATATGAATCTTTATGTGCCAATGTCAAAACACATATGAAATGGAAGCTGTATGTGGAATAAAATTCAGCAGCAAAATAAGGAAGGAGTAGTAAATGTTAATAGGGAGCCCCTGGGATGACTGCATCATCAATTTAGGGGTGTTAGTATAAAATATCTTACTTTAGCAGATACACTCATTATGTTAATTGAGTTTAGCTATGAAATAAAAAATCATTCATGATAAGATTTATGATAAAAAAAACAAACACAGCAAAGATTATAGTGCTACAAATGCCTTTTAAATCAAGGCTAATGTGCATGCAGATATAAGGGACTTCCACCCTCAAGCCCCAGTAATAGAAAAGAGGATATTTACTTATGTGCATTAAAGGGGTGGTTCGCCTTTAAGTTAACTTTAGTATGTTAGTATGTTTAGAATGACCAGTTCTAAGCAACTTTTCACTTAGTCTTTATTATTTATTATTTATGTTATTTATCGTTTTTTTTTAATTATTTACCTTCTTCTTCTGACTCTTTTCAGCTTTTAAATGGGGGTCACTGACGCCTGAGCCAAAAAACTGTTGCTCTGTGAGGCTACAGTTTTATAGTTATTGTTACTTTGTATACCTTATTTTTCAACTTAGGTCCTCGCCTCTTCATATATCAGTCTCTCATTCAAACCACTCCCTGGTTGCTAAGGTAATTTGGTTTCTAGCAACCAGATAGCTGCTGAAATGCCAAATTGGAGAGATCCTGAATAAAAAGTGAAATAACTAAAAAAACTACAAATTAAAAAGGAACACCAATTGTAAATTGTCTCAAACTATTACTCTCTACATCATACTGAAAGCTAACTGAAAGTTGGATAACCCTCTTAAGGGGCAGATTTATTAAAATTCCCATTTGTGTAATTTTCGTTGTTTTTTTACTACCACGACTAAACTCACTTTTTTAAAAAAGCAAGAATGTCTACTCATTTATTAAAAACCGCAACAGAAAAAAAGCAAAAATATTGAATTTTTATTGTTAGTAAGAACTTTCATAAGCTCACAAATAAAAAAAAACACAAAAAAACTTTTATTGACTTGTACATGACCTTGACAGCTTTTAAATTACATTATCTTTCAGATTTGTCATCAGGGCCGGATTTGTTGGCCAGGCGCCCCGAGGCCGCCCCCTCTCTGTCGCGCCCCCCTGCGCATGCGCGAACGGCGAACGCCCCCTGCGCATGTGCGAACGGCGAATCCCCCCCCGCGCATACGCGAACTCGCGATTGCGCATGCGCGGCCCTTTTCAATCGCATACGGAGCAGTGGGGGGGAGGTCCCCATTGCTCCATATGCGCAATAAACTTTAATATTTTGGTGCGGCGGGGCGGCATGCCGCCCCCCAATTTTTGCCGCCCTAGGCCCGGGCCTTTGTGGCCTTTCCACAAATCCGGGCCTGTTTGTCATAGTTTTGACGCATAAGCACAACAAACAAGAATCGTGGGAAAAAAAATAGAAACGTCAGTAAATGCCCCCCTAAGGGGCACATTTACTAACCCACGAACGGGCCGAATGCGTCCGATTGCGTTTTTTTCGTAATGATCGGTAATTTTGTGATTTTTTTCGGCGTCTTTACGATTTTTGCGTAAAAACGCGAGTTTTTTGGCGTCTTTACGATTTTTGCATAAAAACGCGAGTTTTTCGTAGCCATTACGAAAGTTGCGCAAAGTCGCGATTTTTTCGTAGCGTTAAAACTTGCGCGAAACGTCGCGCCTTTTAAGTTTTAACGCTACGAAAAAGGCGCGACTTTGCGCGCAAGTGTTAACGCTACGAAAAAATCGCGACTTTGCGCAACTTTCGTAATGGCTACGAAAAACTCGTGTTTTTACGCAAGAATCGTAAAGACGCCGAAAAAATCGCAAAAAATATGAAAAAGTCGCAAAATGTTCGTTTCCAATCGGAATTTTTCCAATTCGGATTCGAAATCGTGTCTTAGTAAATCAGCCCCTAAGTGTTCCTTTGTACAAGTGCTGCAATTGGTTATACTAGTGCTGCTGGTTGGTTGAGCATCACTGCTTAAAAAAATACATGTATTAAATGTCCCAAATATATCAAAGCTGAAATAATTATAACATGAGAGCTGGTACATCATTCTTGCATCCAGGACTTCTCACGAGCTGCACCCATCCTCTGGATTGCTCTACCCTGTCCCATTAGGCACTGCCAGATTCTCCAAACCTTTAAATGGTCTCTTAAAACTCACCTTTTCATTCAAGCCTATAACCTAAACCCTCAGAAATGAGATTACCATCTGAGCACTAACCACTGGTTTTCACCTCTCACTCCCCACTTACTGTCACTTTACACACCTACATGACCTCTAACACCAGGCTAGATACCCTGAACTTATGTCTCAGCTGCCCTCCCTTGAATGTAAGCTCTTGAGAGCAGGGTCCTCCCCCTAGTGTCTCCAATCCTCATCCAAATGTAACTGTAACCCATATTTGTCAATCGTTTATTTGTACACGTTAACTGTTTTGCTTTGTTGTACCCATTTTGTAAAGTGCTGCGAAAACTGATGGCGCTATATAAATAATAATAATAATTAAGCCACTGCTTCATTCACCTGTTTTTAAGCAATCTGTGAAGTTTGTCAGAGCTAGGTTCTTTTTTTTAACATTCAGTGTTGGTCTCAGTTCCAATAGGAACATACCCACAGCGCTGACATCAACAGCCACTTATTTAGTCATGAAAACCCATAACCATTTACACAAGTAAAAATGCCTGTGATTCAAATTCTATACCCATAGGGTTTACAGTGACATTTGCCATAGGGTTACCAGATTTCCAAAGTGATATCCAGGGACAGAAAGGGGCCTGCGGCAAAATCTTTTATGCCATACCTACTTTTTGGCCACTCCACTAATGATGTACACCTTCACAGCCACATATTTTAATCTTAATATATTTTACCTAGAAAAAGCTACAATATAAATTGAAAAGCTGGTGCAGGAAGTCAGGAGGTCATGGGAGTAGGGTCAGATTACAGAAGATCACTCCCTTCTGTCTCCTGTCCTGGTATAGCAACATTTGGCTAAGAGCAGCTCTGTTGCCACTGGGACAGCAGGGATGCTTGCCAGGGTCAATTTTCCATGGGGACAGGAACTCTGAAACGGGGGTCGGTCCCCAAGAAATGGGGACTAATGGGGACTTAATTTGTCAGCCAATGCAATTTTATAAGTTCCAGTGCCAGTTTGCACTTCTTACTCATGCCCATAGAATCAGAAAACAGCCATAACCACAAAAAAGTGTCTTAGTTTTTTTTCTGTTTTACTGTTAAGGTGTAGTGGAATGCATAAAACTGAACAGTATTCCAAACGCAGCAAATTTTGAAGCTATAAATTTACTTTGGTAATAAAGCTAAAAGTAAATACATAGCCTGATGGCAGACTTTATTAGATTTATTAGATGACCCACCTGCTATAAGTATATGCCCCTTAAACAATGAACACATATGAAAAATGCACAGGACAGACCAGCTTTGATAATAATGCATCCTTTTAGCTAGAAGTGTAATTAGGGATCTATGTCTACCCAACTACCTTTTCCTCTATTATCCAAACACCATCACACAAAACACCTATTTTTATTATAATTAAGCACCACTCATGCTCATGCTGTGAAGTCATGAGAGTTTCTGGGAACCAAAGAAAGTAGAAAGTATAAAAGAGAGAACCTACCAAGTAAAAAGGAATGATCTTAAGAGAGGAAACATTAAAATATTGCCAGCAGTGGTGCCACTGCAAACATTTAATGTAAGTCAAGCATAACTGCACAAATATAAAGGCTAATTTTGCATTTGTAGGTGACTCACCGAATAGAAAACAAATTAATTTTAGTTCAAAACTTTCTACAAGTAGTTACTTTGTGTGGTGACATTGTAATTATGAAGTAATAGTAAAACTGGATGTTATGGTTTACTGTTTCTCGGTAAACACTATACCTGCTTAGTAAATTCCCGGGGGGGGGGGTGTTTTGTTGATCTCATGAACAATTCGATTTGCAACTTTGGCCTACTCAGGGTTGTAACTACAGAAGAAGTTATGGCTGCTTCACTTTTTCACTACCACCCCACTAACTCCAGGATATATATATATATATATATATATAGTATATGTATATTGCATTGCTGCCTTTCTCTCCAAACCCTGTAGCACCTAACCTGCTTCCTTTGCTGTTATTCCTCTCGGTGACAATATAACAAAACTCTTCTTACTTTATTATTAAATAATAATAATACAAGTATGGAATCCGTTATCTGGAAACCCATTACCTTTACACTTTGTTCTATAAGTAATCATTATTGGAGTCAAAACAATCCTATTGGGTTTATTTAATGTTTACATTATTTTTTAGTAGACTTAAGGTATGGAGATCCAAATTTTGGAAAGATCCCAGGTCCCAAGCATTCTGGATAATGGGCCCAATATCTGTAGTAATAATAATAATAATAATAATAATAATAATAATAATAATGTATTATAAGTAATAAGATATTTTTCGTAGGGTTGTAATCTCATATAATATACATGCTTTATTATTCATTGTAATACATCATGCATGACCCATAGCTGCTTGGAAACTACACTACCTGTTAGATTAAAGTTTGAACCTTTCCCTTACTATACAGAATGACTTTTCAATCTAAAACAAAATAGCAGAGAAGCAGCAAGGTTTCCATTCTGAAAAGTCACTGCTACTTGGAATTTTTCCAGAGAGCTGCAGTTCCAGTACCAATTTCATAAAAAAAATATTTACTGTTCAAGTACAAACATTCATATACCTATTATTTTCATATTTGGAAAATACAAAAGGCATGTTGCATTATTATGGGAAGAGTAAGAAATATGGTAAAGTACTGGTTATGGAAAAGATTTTTCAGCCTATGAGCAATAAGTATTTAATTAGCATTTATCTCCTTTTCATCTACTAGTGCTTTTTGTCTTATTTTCTGCATCCCTAAACCCACATCAATTACAGGACATGGATGAGTGGAGAGAATTTTATTAGTATGCAGACACAGCAAAGTATCCGTATTATAATATTTTGGTATTTGAGTGCAACAATGTGCAGACATTTAGGTGTTGTACTTTCTTGCATCTGTTATTGTGGCATATTTATAAAAGATGATAGATATTTTGTTAAAGTAACACAAGCAACCTCATTGCTTTAGCCCAGGGAGCATTGCTTTGCTATGACTTACAGCTTCGCTTGAGCATGTTAAAGGTTCTTGCAGCTCTTTTCAAAGCTGCCAATGCTAGCCTGGGAATTATGGTAATGTGCCACTTCTGAGCCCTCGGCAGGATTTGCAACAGAGAAATCACATCAGCCTATGCTGATTAACAATTCCATTCCATCCAGAGATTTATATAAAAAAACTATCTTACATTTTGCTTTTTAATAAGAATGATCACTATCTCAAATTGAGTCCCAGTAAATTTTAATAAAGGCCCAAGGTTGAGTGGCATTTTGCATGCTGATTTAGCTGTGATTGCCTGCTTTTGATGAGCACTGGGATGGCATATATAGCTTTCCACAGAGCAGGTTTAAAGATGAATTCTGAGGAAAAGGATAAAAAATGATGATAAAAATGAAAACTTCTTGTTACATTTTCAGGGTCTCATACATCAAACTTTGTTTTTAAAAAATTGGACCATTCTACACTATCCAACAATCTCAATGTCTTCAGTACAAATTTTAATTTGTGTTTATTACACGTTGTAAACATTTACATATGGAATTAACCTGAAAACAAACTATTGAAAGTGATATTCGAGCAAATTAATTTCATAATATTTACACAGTCAGTTAATGTAAGGGGATGACAGATGGCAAAATACACAATGTTTCCTTCAATTAGCAGGTATTGTAACTTAGTCAAGGTGAAATACATAAATTATGAGAAAATTACTTTTTATGAATTTTCTCCACAATTTACACTACGTGCTATGGAAAGGAGATTTTGAGCAATTTGTTGCCGCAACAAAATGCAGGCAATAAAATGTCTTGTCATTACCCTTTACAGGGTCGGACTGGCCTTTGAATGGCCCATTGGGGCTACCAACCCAGTGGCTCCCGCACCACCAAGGGTGCCCCCACTGCGTCCCCTACACCCTCTCAGTGGCCAACACTGCATTCCCAATCCCCTTCCCCTAGTGCACATATCTTTTTACTTATCTTTGGTGAGTCTGGGGAGAGATATCAGATGGCAGGGGAGCACCACGAGGATCAGCACTGGGTTATCACGGCCCAAAATGGCCTGTGCCCACTGTTTTTTTCCTGGTGCCCTGCCTGCCCAGTTGACCCTGGCCCTAAAGGTCTTGAAAAAAGGGCAGTTGCATGATTAGATGAGGATGTGCTACTGCCTGTGCGTGATGGCTTATATTCTGTATAGGAAATGTATAGTTCACACTTGATAAAGGGTCCATGAGACCCAAAACATGTTGCAATAAAGAATTTTAAAAGTTAAACTCATACCAAGCTTGATTCTGGGTGCAGTCTCTGTATTCTGAAATGGAGCTCAAAGGCCTGTGGCTATTTGTACAGTGCTCCACACAGTGGGCAAAGCAAAAGAAAAGGCCAATTGCAGCCTTTTTTGCACTTTGTACACTGCAAGGGGCATTGTAAATGCACCCTATTGGAACCCCTCCCTCTTTCTGTGTCTCTCTGCTTGTGCTGCCGGGGGGGGGGAGAGGAGCAAGTAGAGCAGGAACAAACCGTCTGTGAGCTCGCTAAGCCCCGCCCACTCTATGAATATTCATTTCACTTTAAGTAGGTGAGGTTGTGTCATAGAAGTCTATGAGGGCCGGCGGCTCTGAGCGATATACTGAAGAGTCTAAACTGGAAGCTGGCATAAGGTCTGGGTAGAGCACAGTTTTCAAGCAGTTATGGACATATTTGAACCCAAAGGTATTAAAATAAAAGCACTTCCTTCTATTTTACGTTATTTGACATGGTTTAGTGCATTGTAAAAATTTATGGTATATATCCCCTTTAAAACTAAAAAAGAAATGAATATGAAATAGAATAAAAGAATGCTATATTAGAGCTTCAAGCCAAGATGATCTGATCTGGCAATTGCAGTGTATTCCAGAGCAATTTGTTTAGCATTATTAACACTAACATTTTTACTATAAGTATGAGACAATCTGTGATGAACTACAATCTAAATATGTTATAAAGACCCAAAACCATATAAATTACTGTTTCTCTTTGGAGAAGGAAATGTCAATACAGATGAATTTGAGTTGATAAAACTTCAAACTTCAAAACTTCAGTATGTATACAGGTAGTATTATAGGCAAAGCAGTAATATAACTGGTGTTTAGGCCTCTAAGTCCAACAGGTAGTTGTAGCTAGTGATGTGCCATTCTGTCCCATTTTAAATTCACGAAACACATTTGTTGCGTGACTTTTTTGTTGCTCGCAGCTTTCTTGGTGCAACCGTGCCCATTTTGACGCAACTGTGGCCATTTTTGACGTGACTGCACCTGTGACTTTTTTGATATGCTGCAAATTTTTCCACAGAGAATTTTGACGGAAGTTTTGAATAAACTATTCGTCAGTGGCGAAATGCGTAAATTCGTTGTGAATCCATACCTGCCAAAATATTCGCTCATCACTGGTTGTGAAGGATGGGACTCATTGTGGGCAGGCACCCAACTGAATACTGTGTGTAGGTAGGAGGTGGGTCTCTTTGGTGAGCTAATTTATTATGTTCATACATATAAAGATTTTTATTAGGTGAAACTGCCTAGTACTGCATATAATTCAAGTCCTTTTTTAACAGGGTCATGAGGTGAGCACAATGTACCATGCAACTAGTTTTGTAATATATCAAGCAAGGCAGTTCATATAGAAAGCATAGTTCTTATAGTTGGTTTGTGAGTGGCATGCAGTTCGTACATACAAATGTCTTTAGGAAGAATATGTAACTAGTGATGAGTGAATTTTTTCAGCAGAAATGGATTTGCAGCGAAATTCCGCATTTCACCATCCGCAAACTTTTTTGTTAAACTGCAGCTAAAATTTGTCACAAAAAATGCCCATCGACAATGCATTTAAAATAAAAAAAAACTAAAAAGTTGCGCTTAAAAAATAACACCCACGTAAAGTGTGTCACACATAAAATTTGTTGCGCATAAAATTTGTCGTCTATTGACTTCAATGCATTTTATGTGTTTTTCCACTCATCACTATATGTAATCCATGCAACAGTTTTAATACAGAGTTTAATACAGAGTGAAATAGGGAATTTCTGCTCATAACTGCCTCCTGAAAAGAGTTACATATTTATATAAATAATTTGGTTTTGGTTTTTAAGTAAAGAAAAGCATAAAGTGAAAACAATTATTTTGTGCTGATGACATAGTTTGGGAAGCAGTAGCAGAATTCATAAATAACTGAAAAACTTATAAAAGTTACTGGAACAGCTCATAGGTGAGGAAATGGTCATAAAGCAGTTTTTCAAGCCCTAAGAAGAACTATAACAACATATAAATCAGTGCTTAATTTTCCCCAGGTTACATATTTTTCCGCTGTGTCAACAACGTATTTTTCAGAGAAATTTTTGCCCTTGATCCCCCTCCTGCATGCCACTGTCCAGGTCGTGGCACCCTTTAAACAACTTTAAAATCAGTTTTCTGGCCAAAAATGGCTTTTCTAGGTTTTAAAGTTCGCCTTCTCATTGAAGTCTATGGGGTTCGCGGGGTTCGCAAAGTTCGCAAAAGTTTGCACTTTTTGGCAGAAGTTTGCGAACTTTTTTTGTGAGGTTCGCTACAGCTCTACTTCTTACCATTTGTCCACTCATTTACTTTCAACTCCTAAATGAACTGCTTCCATTAGCTTATTTAAGATTTTTTTAATTCAGTGACCCTCATATCCACCCTCTAACTGTTGACAACTATGTTGTTTTGATTTCTTTTTCCTTTTCTATAACACCCCTCTGTTATTCTTGGTGACTTGGTGACAAAACAAATATGGCTTCTGTCTTTAAATGCCTTTTACTAACATTCCCCTTGGCTTATCTCTAAGTTTGGATTTACCTACTCATTCCAGTCATAGCTCTATTAATTTTAATGTCTATAAACTCAGCTCAGTTTCCATATTCATTAACTCTCTTTCCCTCCACCCAGATTACAATCTTCTTACATTTTGTGTAGCTAGCACCCTTGGAACTCCATAGACATGCACTCTCCATAACTAGCAAAATGTAGTAGTCACATTTCCATTCTTCCTTAGAATCTCTTTACTCCAACACCTCTGCCATAACCTGGCCTAATTAAGCTACCACTGTTTACAACACATTCACCATTGCCCTTAATGAGATTACTCCTGCCAGGTTACAACACTTAAAGCTGGCCATACACGTGGCGATCTGACGATGTTGGTCGCAAGAAACATCGTCAGATCCACCACACACCATTCAGGGCTGAATCTGCAGGTAAGGAGGTAGAAACAATAGGATTTCTACCTCCTTCTGCCGATTCAGCGCTGAAGGCAGATTTTGGTCAGGCGCCCGATCAAAATTTTCAAACTGGTCCGATCGGCGAGTCGGCCGATATCAGCAGCTTCCTGCGATATCGGTCGACTTGCCGACATACCATACACGCACCGAATATCGTAAGAAACAAGGTTTCGTACGATATTATCGGTGCGTGTATGGCCACCTTTAGACTAACTTAAGACTCAAAATAAGAAGTCTGCCGCTACTTTACGAACAAACCTACTTCATTGCATTCGTTTAATAACACTCTAAAAGTCTAAAACATCTGCACAACCTTCTTCTATTTTTAATCTCTTACTCTTCCCTTGCTTATTGTTTGTCACCATTTCTACTTGGATGTCCCAGCACAATTTTTAATTAAATTTGTCTAAGACAGAAATGGTCCTCTTTCCTCCTCCAACATCCATAACAACCTTTAAATATCTATTATAGTTAATTACTCTATTATCACTCTACCCAAGACCTGGGTTATCTTTCATTTTGCCCTTTTCTTCACCCCTCATATCCAATCAATAACTAAATTAAGAAATAATTCTTAAATACAATATTCAATCTAATTCACTCATGTAATCATGTCACCTACTACAATTCTCTGTTGACTAGCCCTTTAAAGACTGCCATACCTCCAGTGCATAAAAATGCAGATGCCATACTTATACACCTCACTAACCTTTCCTACTCCTCCATGCGTCTCTGCCAACCCCTACCCTGATTTCCACCAAAATTCTGGAAAACATTTGAACTGTTGACCCTTACGTTCAAAGCAGTTGATATTGCTTTCTTTCCTACCCTGTATCTCTGGTCTTCAAGTACTCACCAAAGCACTCACTCTTCTAACTAGAGATGTAGCGAACCTCACAAAAAAAGTTCGCGAACCCGTTCGCGAACTTCCACCAAAAAGTGCGAACTTTTGCGAACTTTGCGAACCCCATAGACTTCAATGAGAAGGCGAACTTTAAAACCTAGAAAAGCCATTTCTGGCCAGAAAACTGATTTTAAAGTTTTTTAAAGGGTGCCACGACCTGGACAGTGGCATGCAGGAGGGGGATCAAGGGCAAAAATTTATCTGAAAAATACGTTGTTGACACAGCGTTGCGTTTTGTGCTGTAAAGGGCAGAAATCACACTACATTTCTAAACTTGTGTAATAAACTGCTTTAAAACGTCCAGCCATGGGCGTCCGCAGAAAATTTTCCAAGGGGGGGCAAGTAAGCTAGCATCATCCTGCAACAGACAAATATATATATATATATATATATATATATATATATATATATATTTTTTTTTTTTTTTTGCAGGATGATACTAGGGGAGGCTAAAGATGGCCCATACACAGTCTGACCTACAGCTAATGTGACACTTAGTGGATTCGCTGCTGGTGTAAAAAGTTAACCTCCCAACTACCTCTTGCTGTTCCCACTGACTCCCAGGGATACAGTACAAAAGTGCGGGTGGGGGGGCTTTTTTTTTACCCTAAAATGTTGTATGTAAAAAGTATGTAAAAGTATTCATATGCGCACTTCTGTTAGGGGTTCTGCAAACATTGGTGTTTGTGATCAGTTAGCTTAAAGGGGTAGTTCGCATTTGAATTCACTTTTATTTTTAATGGTTTTTCAGTTATTTAGCTTTTTGTTCAGCAGCTCTCCATTTGGTATTTCAGCAGCTATCTGGTTGCTAGGGTCTTATTTACCCTAGCAACCAGGTAGTGGTTTAAACAAGAGATGGGAATATGAATAGTTAAGGGGCCTACTTGGAAAAATAAGTAATACAAAATTATAATAATAATAAAATTGTAGCCTCACAGAGCAATATTTTTTGGCCCCCATTTGAAATCTGTATAGAGGCAGAAGAGAAAGGCAAATTATTCAAAAAAAGGCCATTTTATAACATACTAAAGGTTAACTTAAAAGGGAACCACCCCTTTAGATGTGTTTATGTTAGTTTTATAGCAAGAAAGGCAGTGGGTACTGACTCCCCATTATATACAGTGAGACACAGTCTTTATATACAAAACCAGCACATTATATGCCATGAGGAGCAGTGGGTACTGATGGCAGATATTCAGGCCCTGGCACTATAACACTGGCACTGATACACAGCATTGGCTCCACTGTAACTTACTATAAATGAACAAAACAATGACAAAAATAAAAAAAAATAGTAAGTGCAAAAAACAACAACAAATATATAAACACACAATGAGCTTTTTCAGAGGGAAAGAGTTAACTTACCCTCCATCTGATAGGGTAGGGGATAGATTATAAATTATTATAGATGTCAGGCAAAAAACAATTTAATGTCAGCTAGTGATTCTTTAGTACCTGTGGGATGAAAACTGCAGCAAAAGTTGAGAGTTGGTTCTTAGGTAAAGTTACAGCAGCAGATTCTTCTTTTCAGTTTTAATTTCTGATTCCAGTTTGCAAAATCTCCCGATCCCTGTGTGCATCTGTGCTCTGATTGGTCAATTTTACTGTCTGTCAAGGAAGCTGTGCTCTGATTGGAGAATCCACAAGAAGAAAGATCCAATCGGAGCACAGCAACACGGGCTTGAGGGGACAGTGCAGAAACTAGTAAGGTTTTTTTTTTGTTTCGTTTTTTTTGCTACTTTTCCAGGGGGGGGCAAGTGCCCCCTCTTGCCCCCTTCTGTGGACGCCCATGCGTCCAGCGTCTACATGCCAATCAAGTTGTGTAAAGGTTACAGCCGGTTCACACGCAAAGACAAAACGCCGCAGTAGTGGATACGGAATATATTATTGCTGGTGGAAAAACATCGCTCAGGTGATTTTATTGCAATGCAATGTCACTACTATGTGTAACGTGTTTGGTGCACTACTATGAATAACAGCAAACAGCACTGGACACGTTAAAGAACAGTAAGTTAAATAAAAAATAAAAAAAATAATAATAAAAAAAAGTGATCTCTGGTTGGTGCTGGGGGTGAACTACTAGGAGCAGCACACCAGTCCCCAACACAGCTAGACTAATAGCACTCAGCTATAAATTACAGTAGCAAAGTAAAAAAACACAAATAAAAAAAAATTATGTGAATGTGTGGTTGGTGCTGGTGCAATACTATGTCTGTCTCCAACACACACAGACGGAGCTGCAGTACACAATGAAAAGAAGAGTAACAGTAATCAGAAAATAAAAGCAGTCCTTACAAGGACTATTGGGTTACAGCAGATAAGATCAGCAGGACAGCTGTCCCCAGCAGCTACATACAGAGCAGTAGAAAGTAGATTACTCAGCAAAGCTACTGTAGGGACCCATAGGGTTAAGCTCCCTATGGTGTTATCCCTTATCTTTATGTTATCTGTGTTGTAATAGGGCAGAGCCCTCTACACTCAGATTACTGTTATTAGGCTGCCCTCTATAGGTTTAGTCCAGGTTGACCACTCCCCTTGTGCAGACTATATAGTGTCTGGAACAAGGAAGTGTCTTCCTCTTTGGCTGCTGTTCTCTCAGGCTGCATGTCATCGGGCCTGAGACACACGGTCTCAGTAAAGAGAACTGCCAGTTTATAAGTCGGGGACAGGGCCCCGTGAATGAGAACTAGCCAGCACAGACAGTTTTACTTATAGCACCCTCTAGAAGTGGTGAGAGTAGTTAGCTTATTTAGCAAGGGCAGTCTATAGCCCCAACCAGGAGTTGTAACAAAGGGTTTAGTCCACCCCGGCTCTGTAGTCGTTCTTTAGGGACCGGTTTTATTAGACGCCAGGTACCAGTGTTAGGAGCTCTCCCCTGGACCACAGTCGGCCGGAACACTCCCTTCTGAAAGGTCTATATCTCAGGTGTCAACTAATCCTCTGTGCATCCTCCAAGTGGGTTATTCTGTGCCTAAAGTGTCACATATGCTGTATTATCTGTGACATCATACATTCTATACTGCTGTGTCTGTGAGTATACCCTGCTGCACTATTAAGCTGTGCCTTTGTCCAATAAATTGTACTATAGTTCATGAGCAAGAACCTTTCTGGCGTCCATTATTCCATCTGCACCACACACGCTCTACCTAGTTGTAGTTCAACTACACCCTCAGCTCCATCAATACCTCCCATATAGCGGAGGCCCACTCCTGTGCATTAAGGTTGAATGTAACCCATGCTCTATACCTATCCCTAGCCTGGGTTTTGCCAAATCATAGCCAAACAAGTGTTACATTTTGGCGCCCAACGTGCTTTTATATTGATATATTCAATTTATTTATCCCGGAGCCATAGCCTTGAGGGACTGAGCTGCTGTGTGTGTGTCTTTAAAATTTTGCTGACAGGCACTGCTGATCGCTATAGACAAAGGCGTCTGCAGTCCTGATCGTAAACCTTAATCAGTAATTGGCCGTGGGTTCGGGCTTGAAAGGTTCCCCCGAGTATTCCCATTGGCCAGCGCCCCTGTCAATCATCTCATTGCATTTTGGCGCTCTTTTTACTGAAATCTCGTGTGAAGTGACTTGTTTACGAGACTTCACCGGGGAGGGGGCAGGAGCTGACGTCACGGCGGCCATCTTGTGACTCGCACTTGACTGAGTGAGACGCATGCCTCAGAGCTCCTGTACCTATTGCTGTGAAACGGTTAGCGGCTGCTACCGATTACACTTTCTGCTTATATAAAACATATTGTCTCATCGCTTACCCTACCTGGGGACCCAGAGGGAACGACCGAGCGACTGAGAGTGAGGCTCTGCGCATAACCATCCACGCGGCTGCGGGACGGACCAGCCAGAACCCTCACACTACTACCACTGCCCTACCTTGCCTTCCGTGCGGCTGCAGGAAGGTCGAGCGGCAGACCGAAACAACTTCCCCGAGTGCAGTTAGGACCAGCGGCTGCGGCCTAATCAACACCGGAGGACTGTGAGTATAATCGCGGCTGCGACATACTCCCATAAAGTGACCGCACAGTTAAAGCCCAAAGCGGGTTTATAATTGCGGACTACTCCATTCCGTGACCGCTTGCTATACAGCATAAGCGGATAAATATTTGCGGGACTTTAACTTACCAATTCCTCAGAGTCAGCGCATACTAGAGTAAAATGGCTGACGCCAGTACTACCCCCCGCCAGCTTACCCCGGAAGCCCCGGAGAGTAATCCTGAGCCACAGCCCCCACACCGCTATGCGTGGTTGGGCACATTTGGGGAGAGGTATGAGGAAGATGGGTCGAAGTGGATAGAGGCTTTCTGTGGCTGCTGCTACACTGAAATTTCCCAGGCCTGGAGAGACCTGGAGCCTAGATGCCCATTTTGCAAGACTAGATGCTGGGCTGAGCCACTAATCTGTCCACAGGGAGTGGCTGGGGAGCAGACAGGCAGCGCAACATCAAGCCAGTCTAGGCCCGCCACCCCCATGCCAGAGAAGGCAGAGCAGGAGCCTATCCAACAGGGCCCTGCGGAATCATCTAGAGATCTATTGCTGTCTCCTTCAAAATCCTCTAGCAGTGAGGACCTGTGCGCAGCTGTTGTAGCCATGACCATCCAACCGGTAGTGGCAGGAAAGACTTCTGATGTGCCGTCTACTGATGATGAGAATGTAGAGCTGCTGTTGAAAATGGCAAGAGGCAGAGGAAGGATTAAATCAGAGAGCCAAGGAGAGAAAAGCTCCACTTCATCCACAGGGAGTGGGATGCTATTAAAATCTGTTGCCCGGCGCAGGTACCCAAAACCTAACTGGGGCCTGATGGACATGGGCCCTCTACCAAAATGCACGCTGCCTGAAGGGGAGCATCGATTTGAACGGGTGGTACCTGTCACTCCACCTACAGACCCCACTTTCTGTTTCCCGCCAGAGTGGCCCAGTACTCCACCGCCACCACACGCGGTGAACAAGGACACTTTTTGCTGGGTGGCACCGGGGAGAGCTGATCCAGAGCGGTACCGTGCTGTATCTAGGGTTCAAAGGCTCATTAACACCCGAGTGTTTGAGAAATGGGGATTCTATATGCCCTATGCCCCTGAGTGGGTATTTGACGAGATTGCCAAACATGTGGATGAGTGGATCTACGGTGAACTTATCCGCAGGGAAAAGATCGGTTTGGGAGGTGTCTTTAAGAAAGACCGGGAGAAGCGCCACAGAGATGTCGACTACCTGTACGATATTGCCCAAGAGTGGTGGTTCGGGAGGACCATCCTCAAGCACGGGGTGAAATCCTGTGGAAAACATCAGGAGGAGCGCACCTTTTCCCTCAGTTCAGACCTCCCCAGTGGAGGCCGGATCGACAAGCCGCACCCTGCATACTACGTCTCTTACGAGGTAACAAAGGCCAAGTATGAGAGAAATATGCATTGAGAAAACCCCACGCCGGTTCCAGGTAAATTTCCCTTCACCAGATGGGATTTTCCCCCGGGTGGGAGGTGGGTTTGGTTTCCCCTGTAGTTTAAGGGGCAACACCCACCGTTTTCATTGGGCACACTCCTAAGGACTGCCGGTACTGCTGCATATAGGGTGTGACCCCATCTTCAGTTTATCCACAGTGGTGGATTTGTTATTTTAAGTTTGGAACTCTCCACATTCCTTCAGGAGAGACTGTAAAGTTTGTAAAAAGTTGGGTGAACAAACAAAGACTGCTGCGCCCCATCCCACTACAACTTCTACTTCATTTCCTGCTCCACACCACGAAGTGCATGTCGAGACATCCATGAACACTGGGGTTGGGTGGAAGGCCTGGACTTAATAAAGTTTATGGGTGGGGATGTATTACAGTTTAAATTGTGCCCAATAACCGTTTCTTTACAGCCAAGCATGTGCCTGGGGACCCCTGAGTGAAGGCAGGATCGTCCTCATGTGTAAGTGTATCTATTATATCCCTGTTGCAGGTTACAGGTGGTATATCTAGGATACCTAAGTGTGTACCTGAGCACCACTGTTTAGGGGCAGGAAGGTGACTCAAGAATTCTAAGTATTGTGCCTGTCATACCTCTGTTGCAGAGTCAGATGGTATGTCATGGATCTATAAGTAAAGTGCCTGAGTGATCTATTATGACACTCATGATTGTATATGGTTTACAGTAACGTAACTAGCAACGAAACAGTTAATATTTTGTTTAAATCAAAAATTCTGTTACAGCTAAGAAAGTGCCTGGGAAATTCCCATGTGTGCACTGGAGTGATCCTACAGGACACTCAAAGTGTATATGATTAAATAAGTTGCTGTATGTGCCTAATCTTTTCTTGCAGATATCCAATGTACCAGATACTCCTCAGGAGAGGGTATCAGAAACGGATGTATGGGTACTGTATTTTTGCACTAAATCAATGCACTACTGTTATTGCTTGAAATGTGTAATTAATGTTATTTGCCATTGCCGGGTCGGAATGGATTCTTCCCCCGGGTGAATGTAGGGACCCATAGGGTTAAGCTCCCTATGGTGTTATCCCTTATCTTTATGTTATCTGTGTTGTAATAGGGCAGAGCCCTCTACACTCAGATTACTGTTATTAGGCTGCCCTCTATAGGTTTAGTCCAGGTTGACCACTCCCCTTGTGCAGACTATATAGTGTCTGGAACAAGGAAGTGTCTTCCTCTTTGGCTGCTGTTCTCTCAGGCTGCATGTCATCGGGCCTGAGACACACGGTCTCAGTAAAGAGAACTGCCAGTTTATAAGTCGGGGACAGGGCCCCGTGAATGAGAACTAGCCAGCACAGACAGTTTTACTTATAGCACCCTCTAGAAGTGGTGAGAGTAGTTAGCTTATTTAGCAAGGGCAGTCTATAGCCCCAACCAGGAGTTGTAACAAAGGGTTTAGTCCACCCCGGCTCTGTAGTCGTTCTTTAGGGACCGGTTTTATTAGACGCCAGGTACCAGTGTTAGGAGCTCTCCCCTGGACCACAGTCGGCCGGAACACTCCCTTCTGAAAGGTCTATATCTCAGGTGTCAACTAATCCTCTGTGCATCCTCCAAGTGGGTTATTCTGTGCCTAAAGTGTCACATATGCTGTATTATCTGTGACATCATACATTCTATACTGCTGTGTCTGTGAGTATACCCTGCTGCACTATTAAGCTGTGCCTTTGTCCAATAAATTGTACTATAGTTCATGAGCAAGAACCTTTCTGGCGTCCATTATTCCATCTGCACCACACACGCTCTACCTAGTTGTAGTTCAACTACACCCTCAGCTCCATCAATACCTCCCATATAGCGGAGGCCCACTCCTGTGCATTAAGGTTGAATGTAACCCATGCTCTATACCTATCCCTAGCCTGGGTTTTGCCAAATCATAGCCAAACAAGTGTTACACTACCTAAACTGCCCCTCAAACCCCTGCACAGCTCTCTCCCTATGCTAACTCATCAAGCACACACAGGCAGAATGTAAAATGGCTGCTGGGATTCAGTTTATATATGGAAGGGAGTGGTCCTGGAGGGAGAGCTGCCTGATTGGCTGCCATCTGCTGGTTCTGGGGTGAGAGGTCAAAATTTGGCTCCAGCTAAGGCGAACCCAAAATTGCGAACATCGCTAAAAGTTCGCGAACTTGCGAACACCCTATTTTCGTGCGAATTAGTTCGCCAGCGAACAGTTCGCTACATCTCTACTTCTAACAACCCATCCCTCACTCATTTTCTCACCATATACATGCATTAAACTGATGGAGTTTCACCTGCTATCTGAAATTCCCTTCCATTTGAACTCATTGTATTTCATTCTTTAAACAATCTCTCAAATTCCTTTAGAGAAGCTTTCATAATATACTATATGCTATTGCTACCTGTAAAATGCAATACTCGGCACCATAGCTCTCACTCATGGGGGAGATTTATTAAGACACGAATGCTCAGAGCGTTCATTTGAATGCTCCGAGCGCATATACGAAAATTTTGTGACTTTCGGATCGCCAATACGATATTATCGTGACTAATACGATTTTTTCGTAAGCATTTTTGTGATATTTACGATCTTCAGAAATTTTCCGAATTCGAATTCCGAATCCCAATACGATCTTCAGTATCCAATCCGAATTTTTCCCATTCGGGATTCGAACTCGTGTTTTAATGCATCGGCCCCCTAGTTTGTATACAGTATATAATCCATATTGTTTGATGTACTGTATGCATCTTCTACTATACATTACTGCAGAATATGTTAGTGCTTTAATAGATGTTAATTATAAAGCATATCTAATTATATTATAATTTAATAATTTCAGGGTTATAATACTTTTTTCTGCATAATGCCTTCTGAAAGACTTTGATAAACTGGTAATTTTATTCCAGCATTTATTGGTCTTGTATGTCCTTTTTTTTTTATACTGACCCATTCCCTATTCTTTATCTCCTGAGTGTGCCTAATTACATTTAGATGAATACTATACATTGCCAATTGCATTGCAGAAATAGTAAATGCAATCGGCACAGATAACAATCTAGCTAATTAAAATTCTTTGCAGATCCTGCAATTTTCAGCCTGCTCCTGTGTCAGTGTAAACCACATTATTTATCACATTTGTTAAGCAATTTACATGGCTTAACTCTTAGAGCTGACTATTTTGAAAGCTGTGAATCTCATCCACAGACCATTTAGATGTCTAAATGAATGTATTTTTTACGAAAGCATCAATGCTCCTAGTAATCTATTTTACTTTGTTGATAAGACTATTTCTTAAACATTTATGAAATTTGTATAAATGTACATGGCCTCTTCCTTGCTGTATATCACCCTGCAGAGTATGCAAATTGAACACATTTTGATAAAGCGAAGGTTACAACAGAAAAATGAATCTTCTTAGCACATGAAATAATATTTATACTATCTGGTTGAGAGGGTCAAAATCTTTTTTTCCAAATATATGTCAATAGTTACCACATGCTTTTTGTTAAAAAATGTGATTCTGAAAATACAATGGGGGCCATATATAAACACTGTGCAAATTTGCAACTGGGCAGTAACTCATGGCAACCAATAAGATGTTTGTTTTCACTATTACACCTGCAGCTGGATGACAAAAAGCAGATCACTGATTGGTTGCTATGGGTTACTGGCCAGGTGCAAAGTTGCTCAGTGTTTATAAATGAACACCAAAGATTCTAATTAATATCAGTAAAGTATATTTATTTAAATGGTGGGAAACATTACATAATCTACAGATGCACATCAGCACAAAATATATGAACCAATTGCCTAATTTTTCTATGTCAGGTAAACTATTTAGAAGTTGCTTATATACCATGTATACATGAATGGTTTTACTCATGTATATAAATAACATATACATAAATATAGTGATATTTTTTCACTAGGAACTTTAAAAGTGTTTCCTATTATATTAATATTTATTTTGCCTCTGTTATCTTTTAAACATCCACAAGATGGTGCTTACTTTTTCAGCATGGTAAATGTTGCCTTGTTGGTAGAATGTGACTACTTTTCAACTACACATTGGGATGAAATTATTTGTAATATTGTGCATTCGAAGAAAACTTACAGAGGTCACTATTTCACTGGAAATTAGCAGTAAAAAACAAAATATTAATTGAATAATTAACTGAAACTATTGCTCAACCTACTTATATTGTAGGTTCTACAGGCAAGGAACCTCCTTTCTCTTATCTCTTAGCACTAAATCTTAAATATACTTTTTTATTTTAATACAGTGCTGCATACACAAGTAGTACTATATGCATAAAAATATATACACATACATACTGCACTTTTTTGCCTTTTACATCATATGATGATTGAATTAGTATTTTTTTCTTTAACTTTTTTGGTAAACCACCAACAGAAAAAGCAACTTTCTACTCAGACCACAACATTTATACATGATACAGTGTATTCCTGTCATCCTTACTGTTTGACCAAGATAGACAAGTGTACTGTTGTCACACCTGCTATATGCATTGTTTTTTTTTTCTTTATCCCTGTTTCTCAAATACTTTGGCTAATTATATTAAGTTCTAAGTAAAATTACTATATTAGTAAGTATGTTAGTATGTTTGAAAAAAACACACAGCAAGAATAAATAAGTCAAAAAGTCATATTTTAAATGATTCTGTTGCACAGATAAATACTTATATTTCTTAAAGGTTCTGTATTCAGTTCATTCCTCATGTACAGGGTTATTTTAGGTAAAAATATGAGGCTCATGAGATAGTATAACTGTTTCTATAACATACCCCAATGTATTTAAAAGTTTAAAAAAAGATCACAAGTTAAAAATAGAAACAGAGGATATACACTTTGCATACTTTCCAGAGATGCCATCTCTAAGATTAAAATGTTGATTTCCTTAACGTTATAAAAATATAAATAAGTGTGTGTTTGAGCTTTGAAAGTGTCTTCCTGTAGTGTTTGTGTTTCAGCTTATTTATGTATGTATTTATGTGCGTGTGTGGTGGGAAAGAGGGTACAGAGTTTAAGCACAATATATATATATATATATATATATATATATATATATATATATATATATATATAAAAAAAAAAAGACTTGAAAAGTGCTTCAGATATAGTTTCCTAAAATGCAAGGCAATCTAGACTGAATAAGTATTACACTTTCACTTATGAAAAAAAATCATAAACCTTAGTAACTCAATGCATTCTGCCACCCCTTCTATACAAATAAAATAATTACATATGTCATTATATCACAGAGATATTGTCAGGTTCTAATTCTAATAATCGATCCTAAAGCTCACTAACCAATAACATCACAAAGTATGAGCCAGAAAAAGATGGGGAGCTACTAGGGGCAACTTAGAAGGCACAAATCTTCACTCTAAAGACCTGGGGAGGGGGGCTGTTACAGAGGCCCAAAACATTATGTACAACATTTCTGCCCTACTTCTTTTGTCAAGCTTTAGTTCTCCTTTAATTTAAAAACTAATTTGTTTGGGTGCAGTTAAAGAATCATGCATAGGAGATCAATATATTTTAATACTATATATGGAATTCCTGGGACTCTCCTTTTCCCTTTTCATATTTTATTTTATAAACATTAGAGATGAGTGAAATTTTTCCCCAGGTATGGATTTTCTTGAATGTTCGATATTTATTCAGCGCAAAAAAATTTAAAAACTTAAATGGTAAACCTTGGCAATTAAAAGCTTGTTAGTTCATGTAGAAGTTAATGAGAATTGTCCTAGACTAAAGGGCAGATTTATCAAAATGTGAGTTTAGAGATTGATATATAAAAACTCACCCATGTTCTATTCATTCCTATGGAATTTTTAAAAGCGAATTTATCAAATGATGAACTCTTTCACCCATTGATAAATACACTTCTAAAAATCCCATAGGAATGAATAGAATGTGAGTTTTTATGTATTAATTTCTAAACTCACATTTTGATAAATCTGCCCCTAAATGTTAGCATTTTTTCAAATAGAGGTTTTAAAATGTAGACCCATTAGAAACGATTAATAGAATATGGGTTTAATGCATTCAAGGTTTTGTATGGTTTCATTTGATCAGTTTTTTATTGATTTTGAGTCTTTTGAGTTTGGTAAAAATGTTGAATTAATTTGAATAAAATTGTCACGGTCGGCACCCTAAACCAGAACAGATGCCAAGTTCCCTTGTCTCGGCTTGGCTTCACCAGTATTGTGACAGACTTTGGCTTCGGGAGGAGCCCTCAGCTACTCAGATGCCACCTGGACTTAACGAGAGGAACAAGGCAGGAGTTCTGGCAAGCAAAGGGGCACGACTGTAGATAAAGTCAGTTAGGCCGAAGATCACGGTACAAATAGGGTTAAACAAGTTCGTCGTCAGGCAGGCTGGGTCGAGGCAGGCAGAAACCAGGGATCGTCAGACAGGCAAGGGTCAACCAGATAATCAAGCAGCGGGGTTAGGCAAAATCGGAGTCAAAAGTACAAGCCGGGGTCAGGTTACGGATTTCAGAATAGTCAGGAACAGGCCGGGTCAAAAACAGGAAAATTTACCGACAGGAACAAATGCACAAAGCTCAGAAAGGCACCAGAATCAAATTCTATCACGGGCAAAAAATGTAAACAAAAGTCCCTTTAAATAGTTTGAATTTCGCGCCATTGCGCGCTGACGTCATGACGTCAGCGTGCATGCGCCTTTAAATTGCGGAAGTGCGCGCGCACGCGCACCTAGGAAGGAGCCGGTGCAGAAGGAGAACGGCGCGGCGGGCGTCCCCGCCGATGGCAGTGCGGCGGGCGTCCCCGCCACGCTGGTAAGTGTGTCTTTTTTATTACAAAAATAAAACAAATTTACAAATTTGAATTTTGATAAATAAGCCTACCCAAGTTACCAAACTCAAATTTGCACTTATTTATTAATAAACATGATTATTAAAAACTTGATTGAATTAAACCATCAAAATAAAACATGAATGCAGTGATGTCACATTCTACTTTGAATGAGTCTACAAACTCAACCAAATTAAAAAAGATTGAAAAACGGGAATTGAAAAAGATCACTTACATTTTGCCAGGACAACTCCCATTGACTTCTACAGGAACTCTCAAGCTTATAGTTTTACATTCAAGTTTTTTGTTGTGCTTAATAAATATTAAACATAAAAAACTCCAAAATAATAAAGAAGATAAGGTTGCACCTTCCACTTGGATATATCTCAAGTCTAATTATATTCCCCCATAAAGGGATCTCAAATCAAGTGAGGATGGAAGGAGAATGGAGTCTATTGAGATCACCTGTATGGTGCTCTTTTTTCTGTGTATAAATATTAAACATTCAAGTTCTGGAAACCCTAATTCAAAGTTAGGGGTTTAGCACAAAAAATGTCAAAATAAATTTAAAAAATTAAAATTTAAGCATTGGTAATCAGCCCTTAAGACACTCATTTTACTACATGCCTGATTCATGGTAATTGTGGAATTGTGACGTTCTTGATACAGCAAAACACCATCCCACACAGTTTTCTAATGAGATCATGCAATCTAGTAGCAAGTAAGCTTTTGCAAATTACTAGACACATTTGTGATGGGGCTTTTGTTGCTCATTTTTACTGGCATTTGTATTAAGAAGATAGGCCAAATTATTGCTTGGAAGTGTGCTTGCACAAAGTCCAAATAGAGTTATGTTATGAGTAAACGTACCATTTATACACTGTAAACAAATTGCTGAGTTGCTAAACCTCACATTCACTGACTTCTGTTTTTAGGTGACAAGATTGTAAATTTGACCAATTAATCACATGCCTGCAGGTTATTTTCCTCATCAGTAATGCCCTGGCATTTTTTTTTTTTGCTTACTCTTTCTGTCTAAGCTTCTTTTCTCATTCAGTGAACTTTTGTAAGCTTCATAAGGCAAACTCACAGATCTGTACAGGTTACAACCTGCTCACTCTGCGTAGCATTTTGCATTCCATCCAACTTGTGGCACCAGAATGTATGTATACAACAACAGTATGACAATGCAATATCTATGGTATTATTCTGTTTAGCTGAAACTGTATATTCTGTCTTTTAGGTGGTTTAAGAGGGGAAATAAATCAGACTAAGAAAAATTCAAGCAAAGCCAGCTTATCACTGTGCTCTGAAATTTTCCCCCTAAAAAGTAAACAGTTTGTAGGATGCTGCCTTATGTGAAGCCTAACCTTACAAAAAACAGAATGAAAGCAATCTGATAATTACCATGCCGAGGTACAAGTTAGTGAGAAGAGAATTAAACATTTACATAGATAATAAGTCATATGATTGCTTTTAAAGAGACAACAGCGTCCACAACTGGTCATAAAAATATTGCGCTAATGTACTCTATTAATTAACTACATGTTGACATGACATAACATTTATAACACTTAACACATAAAAAGTTTATATAGTTGTATGTATTAAAGTTAAGTTAAATAGCAACTTAAATGTATAAACATATAAGGGGAACATAGAATAATCTCTCTTATGCTTTATTAACCAATAGATCCTTCCAGCAGACAAGAGGGCACTTATTCCGATTAGAAGAAAGGAGGTTCCATCTAATTATTTGGAAAGGGAGAGCTGTGAAGTTGTGGAATTCTCTCCCTGAATCAGTTGTACTGGCTGATACATCAGATAGTTTCAAAAAGGAGTTGGATGGACCCTGTGTGACGAAATACAGGGTTATTGGAAATAGCTCTTAGTACAAATTGATCCAGGGAATGGTCCGATTGCCATAGTGGAGTCAGAAAATAATGTTTCCCCCCTCTGGATCAACTAGCAGTTTGACAGGTTTCATATAGACATAAAAGGATGAAATTTTTATGTTACCATGTCACTATGTGACACATTAGGGAATTCCATGCATTTAATTCTAAAACTGAAAAAATGGATGTATAGTCAAGTGTTAAAGTTATATGCTGACACCTAGAAACAAAGAATAGACTGGTTATACTGAATTGGGATGGCTTATTTTATGATAAACACTAATCATAGTCACAAAATATGAATATACAATTTTCAGAACCTGCAGTACAAGGTACTTTGTATCTAAATGCACATTAGTCTGGAGATTTTCTTCAACTTGTTTGTATTCACTGTAAATATGCATCATTTTACATCTGTATTTGTGGTAGACAATATATTGCTATGGCCACAATAGACAGTTATTGGATGTTGATTTGTCGTCTTTTGATTGAAGTGAAAAATAATTATCCAATGTATAAACCAGAATGAAAACCCATATATTAATTGGGTTGGGTCCATCAAGTCCTTGAGGCTGTCCCCCCTGCCCTGCATAGGCCTCCTATTATCTGTTTACTGGTAGTGATGAGCAAATTTTTTTCGCCAGGCATGGATTTGCAGCGAATTTTCGCATTTCAACATTGGTGAATTGTTTTGCAAAAGTTCAGTGAAAAAATTTGTTGTGTGACAAAAAATTGCGCAACAACTGCAGTTCACAAATTTTTAGCCCTTTTGCAAATTTTTCTGTTGTTTTGAGAATTTTTCAGTGAAGCGGAATGGGACAGATTCACTCATCACTATTCACTCGTCCAAGGTTCAGTCATTGGAATCATCTCAGTTTGTCCCATCATTTTTTATCCACTCACTAGGTGTGTGGGGCCAGCTTTATATTAGCTTCAGTTTTTTTTTCTTTACATGTTGGTAATATATCAGATGGAGTATTTGATTGTTTAAATGTTAGCAGCATAAATGGGCAATTTGCAGTAACATTGTTGAATGTCATCGCAATCATTTCATTGCTTGTTGTCTGGTAAGACATTTGTTATAAAGGACATAATGATTGGATATAATGGGTTGTCATAATAAACTTTTGTTTGAAATGTACCAGGAAAAAATGTATTCAGTCCTGTCATTTGAAAGATGACTATTTACTGGATAAAATCAAATGGATCTTATAAAGTACCCTATTGTCTTATTAGTTTCCTTAAGGTCACAAAGTCTACAGCTAACCCAAGTAAAAACATAATGAGCTTGTCAAAGCAGGACTTATGATATTGTAAAACAGACTTTAAATATGAAAAGTGTTCTATATATGTCCTCTAAAGATTCTGTTAAATGGAAGGAATTACATTAAGGATATGAACCCAGAAAACTATGCAGTTTGGATTTTACTGTACAACGTAGGTAGAAAGCAAGTTGTTTTGAGTTAAAATTTACATTGTTCTTTACAGAGAATAACCTCATCCCAATCAATCCCTTCCCACTTGCACTCTGAGGTACCTATTACATTGACAAATAAGGAGTTTTATTAGGAATCAATAAACCTGCCTATATGGTTTTGAAGTGTGGGAGGAAACCAGAGCACCTGAAAAAAACTCAGAGAGGAAGAGAACATACAAATGGGCATGTTATTTATAAAAATATTTTAGGGACAAAAATGGAATGCCATTGGGGGTGCCAATTTGTCAGGCTTAGCACAAATGCAGACCTAAACTTTAAACTTTTCCAAAGAGATTTGCACATGTGCCAAGTCTGACCTGGCACAGAGGATTCCTGGCAAGATATGATAGATTGTCCAATAACCCTAAACTGTCCTCAACTTCTATGTGCATGTTAAAAAATGTTATTGTTTAAAAAGATACCACAAATATTCACAATAGAAAATAACTGCTGTCATCATTCTGCTTTTCACTACATTTCTTGAACCTTTACCAACATTTTGATTTCTGTAATGCGTGAGCTGAAAGCATGTCATCACCACTATCTAGATCAATGGCTACAAGTTATTTTAAAGTCAACAGTGATATTTCAAAAATTTCTAATTTTGCAGTTTTCAGCAACATTAACAAGGTAAACTGATTGGCCGTTTGTACTCGCCGTATTAGTCATCATTAACAGCACCATAATATTATTAATATCTTTTTAAGATCTTTCCCCAAAAGGACAACAAGAAATATACTGTATATAGAGAATAACATTTCCTTACCTTTATTGTTTGGTCAATGAATAACTGTTATTATCTTTTCTCCTTCTATATCTTTTCTCCTTCTATCCTCCTTTGAAGTGGTTGTACATCATTCCTATCAATTCCTGCCCTAGTGGAGTTTAAGTCCAAATCACATTTACACAATGTGGTCATTTATTGGGGTGAAGACAATAAATCATTCTGTATGTTTTGATTAGATAATATATTAATAATATCTACACATATAAAACCTAGCACAAAGCAGCATGCTGTGCTCCTAAATTACTGTCACACTGACATTATAATGAGCTAAGTACAAAATGACATAACAACAGACCAGTGACAATATTGCATAGCCTACCTATGAAATAAATATAAAAAATGATCATGACAAGCCAAATCATACTATAAATAAGTTAACATAACCCAGAAAATAATTGCATTACCTCATATTTTCATTTTAAATACCTGTGATATATTATTCAGGTAATGTTCAGTAAAGCCTAGCAAGTTTTATACCATTTTTTCCAAATAACTGGACATGATGGGCATGATTACATTGTTGATATAGCAATATTGTAGCTCACATCTTCATTAATAATAACAAATGTGTTAATAAATAATTCTTTCTCTGTAGAATAACTGACAACCGGTGAGATGATTGATAGAGATGTAGTGAACCTCACAAAAAAAGTTCGCGAACTTCTGCCAAAAAGTGCGAACTTTTGCGAACTTTGCGAACCCCATAGACTTCAATGAGAAGGCGAACTTTAAAACCTAGAAAAGCCATTTCTGGCCAGAAAACTGATTTTAAAGTTGTTTAAAGGGTGCCACGACCTGGACAGTGGCATGCAGGAGGGGGATCAAGGGCAAAAATTTCTCTGAAAAATACGTTGTTGACACAGCGTTGCAATTTGTGCTGTAAAGGGCAGAAATCACTCTACATTTCTAAACTTGTGTAATAAACTGCTTTTACAAGGACTATTGGGTTACAGAGATGAGATCAGCAGGACAGCTGTCCCCAGCAGCTACATACAGAGCAGTAGAAAGTAGATTAGTCAGATTAGTCAGCAAAGCTACCTAAACTGCCCCTCAAACCCCTGCACAGCTCTGTCCCTATGTGCTAATACAGAGCAGTAGAAAGTAGATTACTAGTCAGCAAGGCTACCTAAACTGCCCCTCAAACCCCTGCACAGCTCTCTCCCTATGCTAACTCAACAAGCACACACAGGCAGAATGTAAAATGGCTGCTGGGCTTCGTTTTATATATTGAAGGGAGTGGTCCAGGAGGGAGAGCTGCCTGATTGGCTGCCATGTATCTGCTGGCTCTGGGGTGAGAGGTCAAAATTTGGCTCCAGCTAAGGCGAACCCAAAATTGCGAACATCGCTAAAAGTTCGCGAACTTGTGAACACCCGATTTTCGTGCGAATTAGTTCGCCGGCGAACAGTTCGCTACATCTCTAATGATTGAAAAGGTTTTACGTTTTATTTGAATAACCAAATGGATTTTCAACAGCTACTTGGGGGTTAAAAGAGTATATTTTGGTGTCTATACATAATTCAGTACTTGCTTAAACCTGTTTATTTTTCTGTAAATGCACAAAAGATATTTTATGTACATGACTTAGAGAAAATTAGAGGTAAAATCGGCCATTGTTTTGGGTTACCAAACTGTAAACTGCTTTTTTATGTCACTGTTTCCAATGTGCTCATAGGCTTCCCAGCTTTTTTAAAATGGGATGTCACTGGGTTATCACTGTTCACTCTGTTTCAATATACAATTTGCACTGTAAGGGTAATGCACATAAGGGTTATTTTGGGCACTTGGGCTCTGCATTTCTAAGTAGCCAAAAATGTGGCATTAAGTGTCCAAACCAGCATTGCATCTGCATGAAGTATAATTCTTGTCTGTCCTTGCAAGTGCTGAAACTAGCTTATGTCACATGATTGCAATGTAAGTTTTAACTGTGTATATACACACACATTGAGATGTTTAAGCTGTTTTCATTGGTTCCTAAGATGTAAAATACTGCTATATTGGGAGCCCCCATTGATCATAATACACATGAAAATGTTGTTAGTCATCATGCTGTATTACAACAAAAGAATGAATTCACTAATATAGGCCACGAGATTATGCTTTTTTGTAAAACAATCGCCACAAAACACTTCCTAAAATTGTATTTTAATATTAGATCTACCACAGTGTCATCATAGCAAATACGAAGGCAAAAAAGACAAAAGCACCACTCTGTTTTAAGACTTTATTCATCTCTCTGATTCCATGCTCTATTTTGTCCCAGAGACAGGTGACAAACGGGTCATATTGGAGAGTCCATTTTGGACTCTCCGTCCCCTTAATCCCTTGCTTATCCCCTACTTACCCTGCACTATAATCTTTTGCATTTCTTTACTTCAATCCTACTGCAAAATGATCCTATATTCAATGGTGCATACATTGGGTTGATTAGGCTAAGGTGCTTGGGGTGCTTTGATGGCTGCTATTTAGAGGATTAACCAGCCTTGTTGTTCTGACCTGGTCATGTGATGCTAGAGGGTGTTTCTGTTGTTTGTGTTTCTCTTTCTTATCATAGTGGAGAATGATACCAGAAGTGTTCACTGTCAACAAATCTTATTTAGGAAAAGGTCAGTTCTGTGTCACTCCGTTGGTTGCACTAAATGCACTTACAAGGTAGCTCTTTAACCTACCAGATGTTTTTAACCTCCTCACCTTCAGTATTTTTTGCGAGAAAATATAGTAAGAAGTATATTAAGAGGTATAGTAAGAAGTTACTATATTTCAATAAACTTAAACTTTAAATTTAAATGGAAAATGATTTCCACCAATAATAATGGTTTTTTATTTTCAGTTTTCATATAATGGATATTTCGATATTTCAGAATAGTACAATAAATGTAAAATGTCACAAAGGATGATAATCCTTATTGTAAAAATAAAATTACAACTTTTGATATGACAGAAAAGAACAAAGCAATTTAAACTTGCGAGAAAGAAAAAAATACATGGCATTATCTTTAAATAAAAGTGAAATGGTGCTATGTCATGAAAGTACCCCTCTATAGGTTTCTGACTACAAGACCAAGACTGGTTGCTGATAAGAGGAAGAGTGAGATTTATTCACAGCATTGTCACTCATGGCTTCTTCCAAAATACATCATGATCAATTTCTTGCACTTAGAACCTATGTGCCCACTTTGTCTGTTAATGTAAGATATGCTCAGGGTGCCAGGAGCAGAGATGAAAGAGAATCTTGTATCCATGGTACTTTGGACTTGCTGTGCCAATTGGATCAGAACTCTCTTCAGACCTCCCCCTGTCTATCCAAAGAGCCATGTTTGGAAAAGATTGGCAACATTGAAGCCATTTTTTCTATGAAGAACAGTTGTAGCATAGTGAAAAGGAGCTTCTCTAACACTGTAATAACACTGTAGAACTTCTAAATTATGGTTTGGGTGCTCATACACAGTAGAGTGTAAAGCCAAACATAATAGCAGAAAGCCGACTTTTCACTTCACTGTACACATGCACTGGACTGGGGCCACAGTGAATATAGAAGAAGATTGCTCTAATAACTGGGATTATAATCACTGGGGGAGCCTAACATTTGGCACCCTCCACCCCCTGTGAATTTACCTTTGCTTCTTCTTTAAGCTGCATACAAGTACGTAACAGCTTGTTTCTGATTTGAATGGATATACTAGTTTTTTGCTGCCATTCACATTTACCTCATTCAGTTTCTTATAGTAAAAAGGAGCTAAAACATCATGTTTGTTTGCACACCACAAACCATAAATAATACAATTTTCCTTGAATGGTGCATTGTACTGTCATAATCATGCTGTTTATGTTACATACAACCCTGAGGGAAAAAGTATATAAACTTTTTGACTTTCTATAAAGGAGTTCTATTTGTTCCATTATAAAGCAAGAAAGCATGACTTTCCCCTGAATGCAAGTGCACTGCAATGTTGTCAATTGATAAAAACATTTTCCCTTTCAAAATATCTCATGAATTTACTTGTGTAAAAGGTCAGTGAAGAGCAGAAATGCAAAACATTTTTCCATTTCAACAGGTCCTGGAAAATAAATACTTAACGTTTATTGTTTTTCTTTCCATAACTACCTTTAGAGGGCAGCAATATTCTGATTCACTTGTAAACTGTCACTTTTAGTGCATTGCAGCAGAGGTCATAAGACTTGTAAAATTCAAGCCATTTGGATGGATCCTCTGTGTCCATCCTGAAGCTAAATCTATAATTAAAAGAAGATGATTATACGCACTTCTGTTTATCAGTACCAGGCACATGTAATAGAAAGGGCATGTCTTCTACCTTTTATCAGGAAACCCATTTAAGTTTGAAAAGAATTTTACATTGCATTTTGAACTAGAATATGCTACATTAATACAACACCTTTAATCTGCTGTTTGGTTGTTCATTAACTGACATTTTCTCATCTTCTGCAAAGGGGAACTATTATACCCTGTATAATAAGCCTGTCCTAATTTGGCATAATAGTGTTTGCCAATTTGTTAAGGATACATTGCAGAGTCCGTTATAACCCACGAGAGCATCAATTAATTTCAGTCACTGACAGCAACATCTTTTACCCTGAGATAAGTTATGGCCATATTCTCATACCATTGCACCCTTGAAATTGTCAGCAAATGTACATAACTAGAAGCCTCAAAGTGAGGCAATTGTAAAATTTCAGTCATGGCATGTCTATAATATACCATATCATCTTACTCGTCAAGTGCAAACCTGGAAAGTGACCATCAGTCCATCTGTTTTGACCAACTCAGTCCAACCATTGGAAAAAAAATAGTTTCTAAGGCTATTTTGAATATGTGGCAAATATTTAATTGAAGCTAAAATACAAAACCACCTTAATATAATATACTACCTTTACTGTAGATAAAGACATATGCGTATGTAATGAATTAATTGTATGACTAACATAGCCACCTAACTTGCCCACTTTACTGAAAGGGTGGAGGTGTTAAGCTCTTTGAACTGTGGTTAAGTATCAGGTCTGTTTACTTTAAGGAAGGAAACTGTCACCTTGTTTGTCTTCAGTGAGCATCACACAATGTCTCTAATGGATTTGGGAATGCAAAAATGGTAGCGCATGAAGCATAGGGAAACAAGAGCTTCATCAATAGTTTATAATGAGTGAAGTTACAAGTAATCAGGGCTAAGCTGCGATCTTTGTTTGACAAGAAACCCGACTACAAAAGTCTTAAGCTCACTAAAGTGAGGGCAAAAGGAGAAATGTTAATTCTATTCTTGAGCATATACAGGTAACAGGCCGACTGTCACTCTTCATTGTATTGTGTTCCCGGCTCACAACAAATCCCCAATGCAGTTTTTAATGGGATAATTGCATTCCAATCTAGGTCACGAACCTTTTATTTTTCATCCATAAATATATAAATATATATGGCTTTGTAGTTAGCTAGATTATATTAGCATCATTCCTATATCATACAAAATTGATTTATGTAGCTCACTAGAAAATGATTAAATGTGATTCCAATACTGTGGTATTAGACTGTTTAGACTTTATTTTATATCTCTAATATATGGGTTGTCTAATGTGTTAGCACTGTGATCTAGAATATAGCTCTCTGGGTTTGATGGTTACCTTTATTAGTTTAAAAATTATACATGAAACTAGGAACTAGGAATGCTATATAGCTTTAATTTTTTCGCCAGGTTTCCCTCCAAAAAAAAAAAAAAAAAGGCCATAGACTCTAACGGTTTATAAAGTCACTCAGAATGAAAAAAAAGACACTGGAAAAAAACACCCATTGACTTCAATATGTTTTGCAAATTTTCACCGGTTCACAAATTTTACCGCAAAATGGAACAGATTTGCTGACTTTACAGCTGGCCTTACATGCACCAATATATAATCATCCGAAGTTTTGTACTATTATCGGAGCATGTGGTGGCTCTAAACGCATGGTTGATATCTGAATGTTTGTCGTACAATGACTAAAATCTGAACATGTATGGCCATCTTAAAGGAACAGTAACACGAAAAAATGAAAGAGCTTTAAAGTAATAAAAATATAATGTACTGTTGCCCTGCACTGGTAAAACTGGTGTGTTTGCTACAGTAACACTACTATAATTTATATAATAAGCTGCTGTGTAGCCATGGGGGCAGCCATTCAAGCTGGAAAAAAGGAGAAAAGGCACAGGTTACATAGCAGATAACAGATACGTTCTGTAGAATACAATAGTGTTTTATCTGTTATCTGCTATGTGCCTGTGCCTTTTCTCCTTTGAATGGCTGCCTCCATGGCTACATAGCAGCTTATTTATATAAATTATAGTAGACTTTCTCAAGTAAACACACAACTTTTACCAGTGCAGGGCAGCAGCACATTATATTTTAGTTACTTTTATACACTTTCATTTTTTGGTGTTACTGTTCCTTTAAATTCTGCTGCACTCCCTCATCTAATATACCCTCAGTGAACACATTCACACAATCAAACATGTAATACCTAATGAATTCATTTTCCATTTTTCGATGAAACTTACTGATTATTTGCTGCTCCATCACTGTATTTATGATTTAGTTTTATTGCAAGGTATATGAATTTAGAGTGCGGTGTCTTCCTTCATACCATAACTTTGTCTGAGGAAGTCATTTATCTGTTTCTCACACATTCAGTTGTGTGAAAAATATATTAAATAAGTGTCATGTCATCTGAAAGCCACTTAAAATGATCTTAAAGCTTGTTTTTATAATATAAAGCATTTAAACAAAATCTGATGTTGCATGACAGTCTTTGACATCTATCTTAAATTTCCATATCAGTAGTTTAAATATTTTGTGATTTGTAACTTGCAGAACCTGCAACTTTCATGCATTCTCATATATCCATAACAACTAAACAACTAAACTTGATTTGTGATATTCTTATTTTGCCATGTGAAGGCGCTCCACATACCTGGACACTTGGGGGAGGAGCCTTGCCGTGTGGGAGGAGGCAGGCAGCCGGGAGAGCAGGAGTGAAGGAAGAGGTGGGGGGGGTGCAAATTGCAGGGAAGCAGAGTATGATGTCACCGGAAGGGGAGGCCCCTGCCTATTCTCTGCAGCACCAGGACCAGCAGCATCCTGCCTGCCCGCCCTCCCCAATTTTACATTGGTTTGTTGTGGTGGTTTTCATTGTAGGTGGAGAAATGCTTGCAATGGAGGGCACAGGGCCCGGTGGTAAGATAGCTGCAAGCCAATGGGAACTCTCCGGAGGTGGATCCCGGTAGTTTGGGGGAGTTAAGGTGAATGCTAACACGTGCCCATCTGAGGCGGCTGCTGAAGGTGGCTGGCACTGCAGGTATAGCTGGTATGGTGTTGTTGTGGCAAGCATTCTGGGGTGGTTTTTCTTCATGTGAAAATCCATAATGTAAAAGTTATAGCCAGTTTGAAACAGTTTTTCTTGTTAACACTACCTTACTTGTAATATAAGCTGTGGCCTTTCCATCCCAAGATATGCCTGAGAGTCATGTTATTGGGGGTTACTTAAGGGTAGAACAATCAAGAAACGGGGCTGTAGGCTTGATGTTGCACCGGGCGCGTAGTAGCAATAAATACTGAATCACTTATTTGTTATTAGAGGTTATATCTCAATATTAAAGGAATTTACTGTGATTTAAATAATGTGATTGTTTTCATCATTACAAGAACTTGCTAACAGTTAGTTTGTAAAAGAATGCATATTGGTTTAAATCAATATTTAATTACAAATGATTGAAACTGAAAATGCAATAAATAGACATGAACTTTTCTTTTTTTTTCTTTTCCCTACAGTTTTTTTCTTGAATTCAAAGTACTGTATTTATACTATCAAAGTGTGAATGCCTTTCTACGTTTCACTTGATACATTCTTTCTGCCCAAGCTGCTGTTGTTTTAGAGATGTTCAGGTGATGAAAAGCATGAATCCACAGTTCAAAGAAAGCTTACATGTTACACTTGCAGATACCAGTTTTAACAGCCTCATAGATCCTTGCCATATATGTTTTTATTGAAAAGTTGAACGAAAATAATTGTAATGGTAAAGGTCTTCCTTCTAGAAAAATCTTCTACCAAAAGAAGTAAACAAGATTAAGGGGGGAATATTGAATATGGTTTGTATTGTTTAATATTGTTTGAGTTAAGTTAGAAGAGAATTTGAAACCAAGAATATAAGTATGTATAATATAACTCTATCTTAAATGAGCTTAGTGTGCCACTAAGCAGTCTACAAGGGGTCTGGACAATGAAGGTAGGCTGTAGGAGCCACATAGGTCGGTACAAACACATAAGAAAATGGAATTGACCATGTTTTATTAGTAATTTATCAAATGCAGAAAACACAGCTGCTTTTATAACACAGACATCCATCCAGAAAGAGGGGAAACGGATGGAACACCATCTGTAATCCGGACATTTAGTGCTGTCTTTATCCCAGAGCGTTCTCAAAAACATGCAACTCCAATAATTTAGGCAAACAATTAACACCTACTTTAATGAATTTCACAGCACCATAATAATTTGATTATGGTGATTTCATAACTTTTCAAACAAGGGGTGGCCTCTTGTCCTCTGTTCTTTTCTCTGTGAAAAAAGATCTCCCATTACCTGGCTATAATGTATTCATTTAGGATTATCATGTCCCCGTGCCTCTACTCCAGAGAAAACAAACCCAACGTTGATAGCTGTTCCTTGTAATTTAATTTCTCCTTTACTTTTACAAGTTAAGCTGCACATCTCTGCACTTTTTCAACTCATCAATTATCTTCCTATGGAGTGGTACTCAAAATTGCAATAAGGAGAGGTCCTACCAGGGATGAAAAGAGCTAGAAAGAGCCAGAATTTGTTTTCTTCCCTTGGGTGAATTCCCTTTTTATACAAGCATGCACTTTTTTTCTTTAGCAGACACTGACTGATACTATTGCAAAGTCTATTTTAAAAATAATCCCAAATCCTTCTTCATTAAGAAGGCCACAAACACAAGATCATTTGCATTGACTCATATCAATATATTTAAGGGCATTAAAAAATATTCTGTTCCAAAAATTCCTCCTCTTAAATAATGCTGGGATGGACTGCCCATAATTTGCAAGCTGGCCAACTACATCAGAACTACCCCTGGTCTAGCTAATCCTGCACTCACTTTCATCTGATTCATTAGAAATTCAACATCAGTCTGCGTTTTTATAAGTTTGCCACTTAGTATAATTTTAAAACAGTCTTCCCAAAGAAACCACTGCTGGTGTAAAAAATGAACCTCCCAACTACATCTTGCTGTTCCCAATGACTTCCAGGCATACTTTGCAAGATGGGAGTGCTTTTTTTACCCTAAAATGCTTAGGATATAAAAGTATTTACTTCTGTGAGGGGTTCTCCATACATTTGTGTTTGGTAGTTCACCTTTAAAGGAAAAAGAAAGGTAAAGTCACTTGGGGGTGCCAAAATGTTAGGCACCCCCAAGTGACTTTAACCGCCTACCTTTTACCCCGGGCTGGTGCCGCTGTCAGGAGAAAACAGCACCAGCCCGGGGTAGCTGCCGGCGCTTCCTCCTTCCGGCTTCGCTGCGCGCGCATGCGCAGTAGAGTGAAAAGCCGAACTTAAACATTTAAGTCGGCTTTTTCGCTCTACTGTGCATGCCCGGCCACCGGCAGTTTAGGAAGCTGAAGGCGGAAGGAGGAAGTGCTGCGCTCCAGGTACCCCGGGCTGGTGCTATTTTCTCCGAACAGGGGCACCAGCCCGGGGTACAAGGTAAGCGGTTAAAGTCACTTGGGGGTGCTTAACATTTTGGCACCCCCAAGTGACTTTGCCTTTCCTTCTCCTTTAAATTAACTTTTAATATGATGTAGACTTTAATATTCTGAGACAATTTGCAATTGGTCCTCTTATTTTTAATGGTTTTTCAGTTATTTAGCTTTTTGTTCAGCAGCTCTCCGTTTGGTAGTTTACCAGCTACCTGGTTGCTAGGGTTTTATTTACCCTAGCAACCAGGTAGTGGTTTAAACAAGAGATGGGAATATTAATAGTTAAGGGGCCCTGCATGGAAAAATAAGTAATAAAAATTACAATAATAATAAAATTGTAGCCTTGCAGAACAATACTTTTTGGCTGCCGTGGTGAGTGACCTCAATTTGAAAGCCGGAAAGAGGCAGAAGAGAAAGGCTAATTATTCAAGAACTATAAAAAAAATTAATTAGAATGACCAATTGCAAAGTTGCTAGGAATAGGCCATTCTATAACATACTAAAAGTTAACTTAAAAGTGAACCACCCCTTTAGTGTTTCTGTTAGTTTTATAGAGAGAGAGGCAGTGGGTACTGACATCCCAGGCACATTATATACAGTGAGACGCAGTCTCTATTTACAAAAGCAGCACATTATATGCAGTGAGAAGCAGTGGGTACGGATAGCAGATATTCAGGCCCTGGCACTATAACACTGGCACTGATACATTGGCTCCACTGTAACTAGAAATGAAGAAAACAATGACAAGAGTAGAAAAAAAAATAGTAAGTGCAAAAAACAACAACAAATGTATAAAAGCACAATTAGCTTTTTCAGGGGGAAAGAGTTAACTTACCATTCATCTGTTAGGGTAGGTGATAGGGATATTATAGATGTCAGGTCAGGCAAAAAAACAATTAAATTTCAGCTAGTGGGTCAACCTTTAGAACTGTATAGCACCTGTGTATAGCACCTGGGTATAGCACCTGCCTATAGTACCTGCATAGTACCTGCGCATAGTACCTGCATAGCACCTGCGTATTGCACCTGCATATAGCACCTGCGTATAGTACCTGCATAGTACCTGGGTATAGCACCTGCATAGTACCTGCATATTGCACCTGCCTATAGTACCTGCATAGTACCTGCATATTGCACCTGCATATAGCACCTGGGTATAGCACCTGCGTATAGTACCTGCATATTGCACCTGGGTATAGCACCTGCATAGTACCTGTGTATTCCACCTACGTATAGTACCTGCATATAGCACCTGGGTATAGCACCTGCGTATAGCACCTGGGTATAGCACCTGCATAGTACATGCGTATAGCACCTGCGTATAGTACCTGCATAGTACCTGCATAGTACCTGCATAGTACCTGGGTATAGCACCTGCATAGTACCTGCGTATTGCACCTGACTATAGTACCTGCATAGTACCTGCATAGTACCTGCGTATTGCACCTGAATATAGCAACTGGGTATAGCACCTGCGTATAGTACCTGCATATTGCACCTGGGTATAGCACCTGCGTATAGCACCTGGGTATAGCACCTGCATAGTACCTGCGTATAGTACCTGGGTATAGTACCTGTGGGAGTGGGATAAAATCTGCAGCAAAAGTTCAGAGTTGGTTCTTAGGTAAAGTTTACAGCCTGCAGATTCTCATTTTCAGTCTTCATTTCAGCACTGCCCTTAGTTTGTAATATCTCCCGATCCCTGTCTGCATCTGTGCCTTGATTGGTCAATTTTGCTGTCTGTCAAGAAAGCTGTGCTCTGATTGGAGAATCCACAAGAAGAAGGATCCAATCAGAGCACAGCAGAATCGGCTTGCATGAACAGAAGATTTCCAGGACAGTGCAGAAACAGAGTAAGGCTTAGCCTCCCCTAGCCTTATTGAAAATCCGCCTATGCTCATAACCTTGGACAATTTTAAATAAAAAAGAAATCCCTGCATTTCTCCACAAAAGACAACGTTTTAGAAGACTTTAAACAACTTCATGTAATATTTACTAACATTTAAAATTAATGAAGTAGTAGTGATTTAGTTCATGTACTGTAAGTACTATATGATGCCATACAGTATAAATATTACAACATGGAACTAAAGCAACTATGAGTTTATAGGACTGTGGATCTGTTTTACACTTTTACCATCCTTTATAAACTTACAACCTGTCTCCCCTGTGTTTTCTTTTTTGGATCCTAGCAAAGCTGATCCTCCCAGGATACACTATAACTGAATCAACATTGACAACCTGCATAGCAGAGATTTGTTGGTACAACTTTTTCATCTGGGCCCTAAGAGTACAGAGACAAGGCAATACAATACAATAAAATAAGCTTGAAACACCTGAAGCATAACTGAAGCTGTTGGCCATAAGTAAAAATTGTCATAGTGCATACATTCATACCAAGAGGGCAATTTTGCCCTGAGTGTCCTGTTTTGTGTCCCCTTTGCCCCTATTTTTGGTTCCCTTTTTCTTAACATGTACTGTTATACTAGTATACAAGTACTGCTATGTACTGTACATGTATACACGCACATTTATGTTATTGACTGGTTGTATTGCATACAGAAAAGTTTCCATACCATTACATTTAATACAGCACATATAGCAATAAGAAATTTGCATTTATTTAAAAAAATATTGCTTAGAAAATATGCATCAGGGAAATCAAGAGGTAAGTCAAATAGTACTGTATGAAAACATAACCTTTAAAGAATGTAATATTTCCTTCTTATAATGACATTTGGGAAAGTCCCTGCAGCTTTCAAAAAATGTTCCTTTCTTGTGTTAGCTTAGGCTTCTACATGGTTGCTTTTTTGTTTTTGTGGCCTTGCAAAAAGTCAAAATGAGATGCCAATGGGACAAATGTACATGTTATATTATCTTCATTTGCATTCTATATAGTTCCCAAGTAGGGCACATGTGGCCTTATACTAGCTTCTACATGCCACAACCACTTCCAATTTATTTTAATAGAAAGTTTTGGGGGTTAACCCAGCACGTGCTACTTGCATTCAAAATTGTGAGTATTATGGGCTTATTTATCAATTTTCAAGTTTGTGAATTCGTTTGTTTTTGTAAATCAATTAAATGCACGTATTGAATGTGGTAAACTCGTATGAATAAAAGAAAACTTGAATACTCGAATTTTCAAATTTACAAACTCAAATAAACTTTGTAAACTAAAATTGAACATATGGCTTGACTTTGCCTAGAACTCCCTTTGAATTCTATAGAAACTTGCAAGCTTTTAGATGGCAAAATTTACATTCGAGTTTTTGTGTTTTTTGCACTTAATAAATACCAGACATTTGAGTTTTTGAACCATAACTCAAATTCAAGTTTTTAAGTTGCAAAAAAAACTCGAATCGAGAAAAAAGTCAAGCTTGACCATTGATAAATCACCCCTTTAGTGTTAGGATTGTCAGCTCAATTGGCAGCAATATAAAGGATGCATGTCTCAGAACTGTGAAACTTTATTCTTTTCAGAAACAAAAATACCCATTCTCCTCCAAACATCAGCCTGTGGCTGAAGTATTGAATTGTAATGTCCTGTAAACCTCTGTATAATAAAAATGATGATTCTCATACGAAGAATATTAAGTGGATTGGTGTTTTCTTAATGTTCAACTGTAAAGGGTTTTTTTTTAAAAGGCTCCTAGTCCTATTCCAGTGTGGCAGAGACAGATTTGAATAAGATATCTACACTATTGTTCTGATCCAGTTCTCATGTAAAAACATTCCCAATCCAGCAGTGATGGAGATTTCATGCATTCAGTGTTTTCCAAAGGGACCAAATGTGGAAGGCAAGATCTCATGCCATAGGCCTAAGAAAACATTTAGATAATTGCTTTATGTTCTGAAACCTATAGTTATCATTAATAAAATGTGGTTACTTACAGAAGTGTACAGGAGAGTGACTGAGGAAAGAAAGCCAGGCAAAGGCAATTTTGCATTTACTTAAAAATACCAAGAACTGATTAGACATGCATAATGAAACAGAGATTGTTTTTTGAAAATCAAAACAATAAAATCATTAGTCGTTTTTTTTTACCCAATATGTTTCTGCAGTGTGTCTCATTTTGTGACCTGGAAAAAGAAAAAAAAATCCAATAGCATCAGTGAAAAATATGAATTTAGCACACAGCATTTTGATTGTAGTGATCTTATCAGAGAAAAACAACCTCACTATAGTACCTATTATACTTTATGGGTGACACAGTGCCAACAGCACACCAGAACAAGCACTAGATTCAGTACTATGAGAAACCATTATTTTATGGTTTGTCAAATCAAAACTTATGGACAAGATTCAATTTGACGAGATAATTTTTTTTCCTAATTGAATTCCAGTTTTTTTTTTCCCAAGGACTTATATGATATGTTTTTCTCATTGAATTGTATTTGGCTTTATGGGAAAATCTGAAGCTGAATTAGAATATAAGTCTTATTAAACAAATCTGGGGGATGGCCCCATTCTGCTGTTCCAAAAAGATGTTGGTATTACCCCAAAAAGGTAGGGGTATGTGCAGAAACAGGGTGTATCTGGGCATAACTAGACATGGTTGGGTCAGATTAGGTTTTGAGGCTGATTTTCTCAATGTATATGCTGTTATGGTATGATCTTTACCTCTTGTATAAATTAGTATTATGGTCCACAGACTAAAAGTTGAGGTAAAACCAGCATGAAACTTATCATGTACAGTGAAATCTTGTGCTAAGAGATGTTTCTCTAAGTTCAATTCTTGCCTCCAGGGTATGAGTCTCAGTACAGATATGCGACAGAGATAAGGTCAGATTTATCTGTCTCTTTAGAAACTGTTTATTGGCTTCTTTAGCCACTGATGACTATCTATATTGTTTGTTTAATGATCATTGGTTATGATGATCTATTTCATTTATGTTAAACACTGTATCGTTTATGGCCCTCCAAATACATATGAACTATATCTCCTAGGATCCCACCAAAGGTCTTCTGCTGCTGGTGCAATGCTCGGGGCAAAAGTGCTATCAAATCTGTGCTTTGTTTGAAATAAAAATACAGTTTAAGGATTAACATTTGGCTGCAAGAACACTGAAATATCCCTCAGCCATCACCTATAAAGTCCTATAGCATCAAACACATTGTGAAGCAGTTAATCCACCACTATCCAGGTTTCATTAAGGAAGGGCATCCAGAATACAATTAAACAACAAAATTGTCTTTTTTTCCAACCTCGGAAATCCAAGGCATTTGAACTTCCCTGTTAATTATACAATACCAGTAAGAACATCGATTTCTTGGAAAGTTATCTCTTTAATAAGAGTATAAAGTCATTGCTTGAGTAGAATCAATTATAATAATAGCTTTTTGGTTTGCAAAGCCTCCCGCTAGTGCTATAAAATAGCAGCTGTCGGTGAATTCAGCGTGTGCTTCATTTTATTGTAGGGCTTATTGTAGTTTACAAACATTCTTTCTAACACAAAAGCTGCAAGTTAAATTACATTTGGGTATGTCAGATCCAAGTTTTTTGTATTCTTAAATGTCCAAATGTCCTATTGTACCTCCCAGCTTTATTAGAGATCAGTTTCAATAATACAAATAAATGTACTTTTAACTTAATTGTGCTATAATACTGAATATTTTGTGAAATAGCTAACAGTTTATTATCATGAATACAGAAAGCACATTTAAATTGGATGTTACCCAGCTGCACATTTTTTTCATGGGATTTTTTACAGACAAGGAAGAAGTTAAGTTAAAGGTCAAGTATGCTTATCAGCACCTACTTGAACAAAAAAAACTTGTGCACATACAGTGCGTTTATAACACAAATATTTATCTTATCGGAGTAGGGCTGTAAAACTGGAGGCCCATGGGCTGGATGTGGACCTCCAAAGAATTTTTATGGCCCGCGGTCTACATAAAGGCTCCATAGACACAACTCTATGACATTGTCATTTTAATTAAATTTGGCCCTTGAACATACTATATGAAAAATAGTTGGTTCACTAAATATAATAAATTGGACAGCACTGTATTAGAGGATCAATGTTTTGCCCCTCCCTGTAGTCTTTGATTCTAATAAATGTGTCATATTGGTAAAAATGTTCCTGACAGGAAATTTTAATAAATAGGAAACATGTTAAACTGCTGGGAATCTCTCAGAATTCCTCAGAATTCAAGTTTCGATACTTATCAGCCCATTCTATGGTGGCTCACCTTTATGTTAACTTATTCCTAGCAGCTTTGCAAATGGTCTTCATTATTATTTTTTTTATAGTTGTAAAATTATTTGCCTTTCTCTTCTACATCTTTCCAGCTTTCAAATGGACGTCACTGACCCCAGTAACACAAAAAAAAAAAAAAAACTATTGCTCTGTGAGGCTACAATCCCATTATTATTGTTACTTGTATTATATACGTTCTATTCAGGCCCTCTCCTATTCATATACCAGTCTCTCATTCAAACTACTGCCTGGTTGCTAAGGTAAACAAGACCCTAGCTACCAGACAGCTGCTATTTCCACACTGGACAGCTGCTAGACAAAAAGCTAAATAATTGAAAAACCACAAATGTCTTCATCAACCACATTGTCTACAGCAGACTAAAAGTTAATTTAAAGGTATATAACCTCTTTAAATAAACAATATCTCTTAAAGCTAAAGTCTGTATTTGTATTTGTATTTTTTATAAAGTAATTTGGGTTGAAAAATGTATACTTGCTGTTTAATTGGCCTAGGGAAGTGTGATCAGATCATTATATTATCTCTTTTGTTTCACAATGCAGCAGTTCTGTCACACTTTAGGGCAGATATTCTTGAGGTTTCTTAATGACAAAGCATTTGTAGCACAATGGTAAGACCTCCTGGTCAAAAGCCATTATTTAAATCACTGCAATCTTTTCAATCCTTAACAGTATTAATTAACAGAGTGATTCTATAGCTAACTTGCTGCAGTTCTTGCTTGTTTTTGCCAATAGAACAGCAAAAAGGTGATGCCGCCCCATCTAAACTGTGGAGATGAGGTCAATTTCTCACCAGGCATCGATTCCCAGTGAAATTCCGCATTTCGGAGTGAGGAAAATGTTGTGGTTGCAAGTGTCAAATAAATCTTGCAATAGCCACGTTTCTTGAATTTTTCAACAGTTTTGCAAATTTTTCGGCAAAACGAAACGGGACAGATTCACTCATCTCTACTAAACTCTGAAGGATAAAACACTGATATTTAAAGGAACAGTAACACCAAAAAATGAAAGTGTATAAAAATAATTAATATATTATATACTATTGCTCTGCACTGGTAAAAGTTGTGTGTTTTCTTCATAAACACTACTACAGCTTATATAAATACCCTGCTGTGTAGCCATGGGGGCAGCCATTTAAATTGAAAAAAGGAGAAAAGGCACAGGTTACTGAGCAGATAACAGATAAGTAGTATAGATTCCCATTGTGTTCTACACAGTTTATCTGTTATCTTCTTATGTAACCTGTGCCTTTTCTCCTTTTTTCAATTTAAATGGCTGCTCCCGTGGCTACACAGCAGCTATTTCTATTAACTATAGTAGTTTTTCTAAGGCAAACACACAACTTTTACCAGTGCAGGGCAACAGTACATGATATTTTAATTATTTTAAAACATTTTTATTTTTTAGTGTTACTGTTCCTTTAAAGCTGACTAACGTAAGAAGAAATGACTGTGCCTCATTTATATTAACCAAAAAATATCTGCCCCTGCCACCATACACCTGGCTTCTATGGTCTGTTGGTACAGGTGGTCCTTGGTGAGAGGTTTAAATGAGACAAAATATAGAATTTAAAGGAGAAGTGCTACAAGTGGGAAAAAAATGATCAAACCTCTTTCAACAACAGTCCTTTGTAAAGATGGCAAGATAACAATTGGGGGCATATTTATTATAATGTGTAAGCCAACATCAAGCCAACAGTGATGTTGCCCATAGCAACCAATCAGCTATTCAAATTGGTTGCTATGGGCAACATAACCATTGGCTTGATGTTGGCTTACACACTATAATACATATGCCCCTTAATTTCCTGTTATGGAAAACAGACAATAAATCCATTGCATACAGATAACTTCTTCAAGTATTTGCAAGAGTTTTTGTTGTTATTATATAAAATTGTTGCTAAACTGTATAAAACAACTAAGGAGGAAAATATATACGCAAATAGCCATAAGCAACTGCCCAAAACAACCTCTGTGAGAAGTTACTATACATGGAAGGGGTTCCAAAGTAAAACATGTATCTTTCAATGACACATATCCCAACTTCTATGTTTTTTCCTCCTCCCTTACTCTCACAAAATTATCTCCTTGGTGATATATATTACATTTATAGATGCTTACACATTTATATAATGTCCCACACAAAAGAAAACACTCAGTCAGGGAAAAATGACAATGTAATTTTAATAACTGCAAACTTGGGTTTAAAAGAACCCAGGTAATTAATATGTGCTACATAAAACACTTATCTAGGAAATGCACTTTAAAGCATAGCAAGCACCTGGGGTAATGATAAAATCTTGGACAACAACAAGAAAAAAAAAAAAGATGATACATATACATTACAATTTGCCTTTTACTGCACAAGAACATTATACAAAGGTTGATGGAGGACATATGGTGTAAAAAGGTTATTTGATTTTTAGGTAATGATATATAACATTATACAAATGAACATTTTAAAAAAGACAAAAAAGTAAATAGTGTTAAAAGGAGTTCTCTGTCAAAAGAAACAGGATTTCTTGTCTCTTTGTTTTCCTGTGCCAGAGACATGCAGCTCTCTCCTCTCTCCTGCTACCCCCTCCCTTAAGAATGCTAAGAACTCCCTCCCCCCTTAGGAATTTCTGATCTGAGCCAATCAGCAGGAAGCTTCCTCATAGGCTTACTAACTGAGCATGTACACCGGTCTTGGTCTTGGTGCAGGAGTGAGGCATTATGGGAACTTTCTTTACAGAGCTCAGCAGTTTTTTTTTCCTGTGAGGCTTATGATCATCAACGGGACAAATATGGGGAGACTTAAGGGAACTATTGAGAGAACTGAAGGTATGCCTGCAGCTTGAGATTAACTCTTTACTAGCCTTTCCTTCTCCTTTAATGCAGATATAGAATAAGTGCTATTTATATGGAAGATCTCTTGCTCCTTAACATTAGGGGGCAGATTTATTATGCTGTGTAAAAAACAGCGTCGAAATTTGGCCCACGTCACCAGACTTTGCAGTGTAAAAAACAGCATAAAATCATAATTTTTTTGCGTGTTTTTTCTTCCGTCGGAACTTAAAATCTGCTGTTCAGACAGCAAACTTTCTTTTTACTCAGCATAATAATTAGGCCCCTAAATGTTATGAAAGCATTACAGTAATCACTGAGTAATTTACATTACAGTATGAACTGTATTTTCTTATTTGGCTTGAAAGAAGCAGTTATTGAACAATTTTAGACGTGATTGTTTTCGTCCACATAGTATAAATAATTGCAATGACACAGAACATGAATATGTGCCACAACCAAAAAAGTCATTCTAATGTAGTTAGCATCATGATTTTAAAAAAACTTAAGATGAGCAAAGGAATGTTGTTATACAGATCAAATATTGATTTACAATAAACTTTGTATGTATGAATTTTAACAGTCTTTTTTTTATTCACTCAGTTTTATTTGCACTTATTTACAGTTACAAATGTATTAAAATATATGCTAAAATACACCACTGCTGTCACACATAGAATAGATATCAAATATCTGCTTTAAAAATCTAACCTGCAGTAGACTGATAAAAGACCCGGCGTTGTCTGAAAAAGTGATATTTCTGTAACTTTGGTCAAAATTCATTTAAAGAAGAACTGAATCCTAAAAATGAATCAGGCTAAAAATTCCATAATTTATATACCGAACTTCCCGCATCAGCCTAAAGGTCAGCATCTCTATAGCAGCAATGATGAAGGACTTCAAAGTTGTCACAGGGGCTCCCAATAGGATTGTTTTGTCACCAATAAGAATTCATGCAACTTAGTTACCATCTAGTACAAGGTACTGTTTTATTATTACAGAGAAAATCATTTTTAAAAATAAGAATTATTTGCTTCAAATTGGCTCTATGGGAGATGGCCTTTCTGTAACTCAGAGCTTTCTGGATAAAGGGTTTCCAGATAAGGATCCTATACCTGCATATGGATTATAAACTATTCATTCAGTTATTAGAAAAATAATAATGTATTATTTATGTATAATAGGACACAAAAATCTCTTCCAAATTACAGGTTCAACTTGAATATCATTTTCAGAAGGTCATAACTATCTGTTCCAAAATACTTTATTTTCACTTAACTTCCTCATACTACCTAACTTGTAATGTCAGACACCACGGATTTTCAGGACAGAGTTTCTTATAATTTAATGTTAGACATGGAATTTCATTAAAATCTACATTTGGCCGGACAATATAATGCTTTTTTTGTAGGTCCAATTCTCCTTGAAATGATTTAAAAATTGAATAACGATACTTGTTATCAAAGGTTTAGCTGGGGACGTTAGCGGAATATGTGCCCTCCAGCTCCTATTTGTTTAATGATTTAATTATGGCTTAGAAATTGAAATAGTGGAGTATGTCTAATGTAGAACTCCCTCCCACTGTGGTTATCACTAGAACTACTAATAAGCTTTTTTCATGGCCCTTGACATATTACCATCCCAACTTTTTTCATGGTGCATTTTTTAAGCAGAATAAATTTTGTTGAATAAAATATTCTCTCCTGTTCAGTTCTTTTTGTATGTTAAAGATTGTATGCTAAAAATTATAGGTATAAGATCTACTATTCAGTAACCCATTGTGTCCTATCAAAATGAATATGTCTTAATTTCTTACTAATTTAGTTTTTTCAATAAGATGGTATTTTGCATTTCATGTTAACTAAGCTAATATAAATAATTGTTAATGCAAAAAAAAACAATCTTACAGTGATTTTAATGCTTTAGTAGTCTTAAGGCAAGGTGCTTTATTTTACAGAAGGACAGTACCTCCATAGGTTTTTGTGCCAGTCTTATTTTGCAAAAAGGGTAATAAAGAGTTTTTGTTTTGGCAACTTTGTGCTTCCAGTCGGCCCTTTCACACATTGCTGTACACTACTAAAAACAATTACCGGTAAAAAAAAAATATTGTGACACCTGGGCTTAGATTTATTTAAGTAACAGTAAGTAGAACACCATTGTTACAATTGAGCTAAAGATGACATTTTACAATCAGACACTGTGTACCAGTTAAATTATTATTATTATAAATCATTTACAGTCTTTAAAAGAACTGTCATATTGAACTGTAGTGAATATGATTCAATACATTCTTAAACTAGGGGTCAGAACTAGTGATGTTTCGCGTCGGCAAAAATGCTGAATGGCGAAAAATGCACGAAATGCAACTCTTTTAATGCAGCGCTGACATTTTTGATGCGACTTTGATCTTTTTGATGTACACACAACTTTTTCCTTACTCTGCAAATTTTTGCCTCGACAAATTTTTGCAGCAGTTTTGTGGAATAATTTGCTAATGGCGAAATGTGGAATTTTGCAGCGAATCCACGCTTGCCAAAAAAAATAGCATTACCAGTCAGAACTCAGAAATAGGACTTTATTGTGATTGGGGGTCACAATGGTTCCCCTAATACACTTCAATTTACTCTTAAAATGAAGTGCATAAACCAATTTTGGGGCACAAAATTAATTGTATGACCTTTGCAAAAAAGATAAGAGAACACTAGTGCAACAGAACAACTTACATATTGGAAAATGAATGTAGCAATGTAGCCTTTAAAATACATCTTGCATATCTGTTTACTAAGCCTTACTGAATTACATTTACAGTATATTATAAAGGTTTTCCTTCTGTACTGGTATTACAGAACTGAAATCTATGTTATAACAAAAAGTACAGAGTCTCTCTATCAATAATCACACTATTTTCAATTGTATCCAGACTGTTATCATTAAAATTACTGATTAAAAATGGCATTAATAACTTTACATTACAAATTTGATGACATGTCATATAAACTGGAAAGAGGAATAAAACATGTAAAACTACCCCCCACCAAATATTATTAATACCATTAAAGATAATAATGTTTGCCTTGTCTTAACAAAAAAAAACGATAAGGCTTCTTCAGGAAGTTGGAATAAAACTTTAAATGTTAAAGCTGAATTGTCACATTCATGAGTGCCCAAAATTCTAAATTTCCTCATTTCAAAATGTTATTCTAAGACAGAAAACATGCAAAGGATAAAAAGGTCATTTCAAGGAATGCAAAAAACTGGAAAAACGACAATGGCTCCATAGCTGTAATGGTGACAAAACATGCCACAAGCTTGTTGCTGTAATACAAATACTACCACATACCAATAGTTTTGCTCTGTCAGCATTGAGAATAAAAAATAACATTTTGAGATATTCTAACTATCCAGCTTTTGTCTGACTTGGGAAGAACCAGTTTTTGAATTAGTGCTCCTGACCTGGGTGCAAATGTAACACATACAGAGTAAAGTAGTAAAGGGCACAAAGTTTGATACTTTTCTATTACCCATAGCAACCAATCTGCAGGTATAATTTCATGTTCACCTTATAGAAAACAAATATCTGTTCGCTAGACCTTTGCACCAGTTATTACAGTGCTCTGTTATTGCTAACCATTGTTTTCAGAGGGTCATTAAGGGCAGTGGCACATGGGGCTATTAGTTACCCGTGATAAATCTTTCATATTGCTGGTGACTAATTTCCCCAACATGTCATCCCACCAGCAAGAACGTAAATCGTCGATGGGATGGCATACGCATGGCTTCGGTTTTCTGGTATACATGACTGAATCAATGCATATACCATCCCACCAGCGATTTACATTCTTGCATGTCGGGGAGATTAGTCGCCTCCAATGGTGAAGATTTGTGCTTTGTTCCAAGTGTTTCCATAATCACTTAGCAAGCTAAGTAAACTGCTAGCCTTGCAAACGAAAATGATCACTAAATGAAGATGGACCGTTTAGCATTACTTTTATAATGTTGGTTTTAAAGTGTTGTTGCAAGAGAATAGATGTCCTGACATCTGATAGAGTACCAAAGAACCAAAAGTTGGACCCCTAAAAGCCACTGAGCAAGTGCATACCACAACACTTGGACAGGGCAACCATTTAATTAACACATGCTTTGTACCTCACACCAAGGTTGAATGGATGCAAAAGTTTTTTGGTTGCTTCTGTTGTTGTTCTGCAGAAAGTGTACTACTGACATGCTTTGATGGTACACAAACAATAAATGTTCAGACAAGTCAGCTCCTTGATTAGCTTCAATGAATAGTTGTGTCATGCCCAGAGCACGTGTCTACTTGTTTGCATATAAAACAGTTATCACAAACCAAAGTGTCAGTCTGTTCTAAGAAAGTTCCCCCCTCAGTAAACTACTTGCCATGTTAAAGCTAAAACTTTAGACTCGTCTGTGTATCTCCTGATATCCCTACCTACGGGTGGGCGATATCGGCTAATTCGGACGTTTGGCCCTGGGGCCAAATGATCGAATTAGAACGGAGGTTATAGGCGCCCGTTGGTTGGTCTCCATGACCAATATAGGCAGCTTTAATCAGCCTGTGTATGGCCACCTTTAGAATGAATAGATGGAGAAATTTTTCACCATTTCCTATGACAGCCAGGGCAAAGTAGAGATGTGATTTGATCATCATCTTCTGCTTGCCTTGGCTGTCATTTGTGTCCACAATGCTTGTGCAGAGCTGGAGTGATCTCCCTCATGCTTCCCTTGGTTAGCATTTCTGTTCTCAATGGTTGTGCCAAGCAGAAGCATTCTCCTGCTAGGTGCAACAATTGCTGTCATTTCTGTCCTCAATGCCAGGCTTTATCCTGATGACATCACCTGCCTGTGCTTATAGGCAAATACTTGCGCAAATGTTCACTGCAAATTTGAGAAAAGCTTTGCCATGGGCAAACTTGCAGATTTTGCTGCAAATCCATCATTTCCAAATTTTTTAGTTCATCCCCAGTTAGGGGTTTCTAGATAAGATTGATTTCCATAATTTGGAGCACCATACTTTATGGCTACTAAAATATTAAAAGAACCTAATAGCATTGTTCTGTCACCAACATGGATTTCTGCAGCTTAGTTACTATCAAATACGAAATAATTGCTTATTATTACAGAAAAAAAGGAAATGACAAAAAACAAGAATTATTTGTTTGGGGACACTCTGGTTACTGGCAATGCTATATTTCGAAGCTTTCTTTATAAAAATGTTTCTGGGTAGATTGATCTCATGTCTATTAACAAAATAATGAAGAAAAAGTATGCAAACTCTTGTGTCTATTTTGCTGCTATTTGTTGGCCAGTATCAAGTAAATGGTCAGAGAAAAATAAGCACAATTACATGCAAACGTGCTCTTATATTTTATTACATGTTGTCCAATATTTTTCAACATATTTTGAGGGGAATTCCATTAACAGCTACTTTAAATGTTAATCTATTTGCTTCTGTAATTGTATTTATCACATCTGTGAAATATCCAGAAAATATGAGTTGCAGCCATATATACTCAGCACAACAAACCACCTAAATCATTCAAGTATTTCACACTAGAGATCCCATGATGACTTGGGGAACCATCAAAGAAGATTAGGAATTTACATACTAATTGGGTAAACCTGTATCACAAACATTAATATCTTTCTGTTTAGCATTGCCTCTGCTGTAACAACTTTAATTTCTATAAAATGAAATATATACGAGTTACTTAATGTATAAATTATTCCCAATACGTTTCAATGGTAAACGGTCCTAAAATAATAACTCATAATTACTGTCAGTTATGCTTACACACTATTGGCCTTCCATGCATACCTGCAGACTATATGCCCAGGGGTATTAAAGTTGTGATTGACAGTAACATTTCCTCCTTCCTTAATGAGTAAAATACTTACCCTTCCCTGTTTAAAAAGAAAGATGTAGCAGAAAACTAAGACAGATAAGGGATTTGAAAAAAAATCCACATGATGTTTATTAAAAATTGCAACATGCAGTATACATTATTGTGAGAAGCAATCTGATTTTATAGAACCTTGGGTGAATCCAGTAACCCACCAATACTAACCTGTTAGATATAACCTCTCAGTATTTCACACAAGTAAATCTATCTAATTCTTTGTTTTACAATATCTGATGGGGACAAATATTGTCACGTTTCATCGATTAACTCAGGCCACTATGGAGAAGCTCAAATGCTAAATATGGCTCTCCAAGAGATTTATAGACCACTCAAACTGCTCACCAGCTCCATCAACTCCATTAAGCTCATGTTGTTTCATTTGTAACCAGATTGGTTTCCACTGCTCATGCTTCTGGTTGGCTATGGATTTTCAGGGGCTAGAAGCCAGTTCTTCCATGGCTGAAGATGGTGGCTGTAAACACAATTGCCTAACTCTGGAATTACAGTGTTAATACATGGGGGCCAATGTTTATAATGACAGGCAACAATGCAGTTTTCTAGGGGGCAGGATGACCTCTGTGTTGGTGAACAGTTAATGGGGGTATTTTGTTTTCTATTCAATTGTTCTGAGCTCCCTATATTTTTCTGTGTTCATCTACAGAATACATATCTTGTATAACTTGTATTAATCTTGCAATAGAATCAGATAGCTATAAGATGAAGTAGGTCTTCTGGCAGTGAATATTCCATCAATTAGATTCACCCTGGGGACACATATTCAACAGATCTGCTTTTAAAAAGAAGCCAGACATATTCCTACACTTGTGGCACGTTATATAGCTAGTACAGAGCAAATCCCCATATGCAGATTAATGGCTCTAACTTTCAAGATAATATCTTATGAATAAAATAACAACCATTCCATTACTTTTTAACAATGTACTACATTTGTGGCTAAGTTTGCCTGTGTGCATTAGAAATGACATTGAAGATGGCAAACTTTTTTTACACAGTTGCATGAAGTAATTCCTATTAAAATAGTATCAGCTTGTCCAAATTTGTATTGAGAAACTCTAAACATACTTTAGAATGTTTAATGTGAACACAAGTTTTGATTGTTATAGCAGAACCCCCACATGTAACAAAAGACACAAAGTTTTTCCAAGGGGAATTACTCACTCTAATAAATATTTTGGTTATACCTACTAAGAGATAACATTCTGGGGCTCTATGACCCCTGTGTTCCCCAATCTGCCTCAGCCAACATAAGGGTCTCCTACCAAACTTAGGAGACCTGTTTCTGTTGTATCAGTTCCTTACTGCATGTCTGTCTGCCCCTATAATAATGAGGTCTCAGGTGCCTGATGAGCTGTGGGAAATAGAACTTTGCTGTAGTCATATGAATGCCTATGCCTTATATGTGTTCTATAATAATTATGGAAGTGGCCCCTGCTATTCTTTGTGCGGGCTTTGCCTGTGGGGGGTGTGGAAGGGAGACCTTGGTGTATTATGGGCAACACATCTCAATACATCTCACATACATCTCTCTGGTTTTGCTGCGCCCAGTATCAGAGAACTAGATGGTATATGGGCTTCAATCTATGTAAGCGCTGAATGAGGGGCACCTATTTGGCTCATACTATCCCTGTCCTGGGTTCCTGGGGAGCTATAGTGGGGCTAGCAGCTAATGATGGGGACACTTGTGGCAGGGAGGATGGAACAACACTAGGGAACTATTGGAAAATTAAGCTGAGATCCTGCAGAATTAAATGTGACTTACTCAGGCTATTGACCGTGGCACATACCAGTATCTCTTAAGACGATCCACTGCACACCTCGTCTGCCTTCTGTCCATCTTATTGCGAGTTAAAATGTAGCTGAGATTTGGAACTGGGACCTCCTGATTACTGATTGCTCTTCCCTAACAACTGGACTAGGAAGGCAGAAGTTCAAATGTAGCCTTGAACCTAAAACACAAAAGCAAAAAAGTTATCTGCCCCCTTCCCTCCCGCCCTCAACTTTTAAGCACCTGATAGCCCTCCTCTTAGGCCAAGGGGAGTAAGGGGGGTAGCTCCCTGAAGCATTCAGCACCCCCACCCCCTGGCAGTAAGTAACATTTAGTTACCAAGAACAATAGGCATCATGGGCCTCCATTTTAAGAATTGCAGCCTTCTAAAGACACAAAGTTTGTCCAAGGGGAATTACCCACTCTAATAAATAAAGTTCTTTCTTTTAAACAGGTACCCAGTAAATGCTAGCTGCTGATTGGTTTCTATGGGAAATTAGGCCTGTTATGAACTTTGAACCTTTTATCACATAACCAATCAAGAAATACAATCCTTGGGGGTTCATTTGGGGCTCTTTTAGATTTGTAATCTTTGTCTAAATGTTTCTGTTCCTGACTTTCTTTCCAAAAACTAATAATAATAATGTACTCTTTTGTTTATATTTGTCCTCTAGCTTCCATTTTCTTGTGTTCTTTAAATGAATGCCTAACTGCTAACACCCCGACATACACACATACATTATCCTGAAGAAGGACATGTATTGCCAGCCACCTTCAACAGCCCCATATACTGGCACATATTAGCAGGCTGCCTAACTTCTCCCACTGCCTCCCACTGTCAGCTTTCCTGCACCAGGCAAGACCCCCCATATCTAGAATAGAGGTATAAAGCTCCCATAATTGATCAAAACACTAAAAATGTCTCCACTGAAAGACATTAATTTTTTGTTTATTTTATCAAGGATACTAAAGCCAGTAGCATAACGCTGAAGACTACCCATACATTCAAATTACAGTGTTTCCACCAGAGTAGTCTAAGACCTGAGCTGGTTCCCAGTTAATATATTTTCAACTCCCTTGGGCCAAAAATCAAATAAATTTTTGTAAATGTTGTAAATCAAGCTATTTTGTCACACTGTGACACATTAAAAAAGTGAATAAATATTAACACAGTCATCAAGACATTAAGGTTTGTCTTTAGCATGCTTCTTGCTTTATTAAATGAAAACTCACATATAAATGATGGCACTCATCTGAAGTTTTATTGGAGCATAAAGTGCCATAAAAATGTTAAGTATATTTGAAACTTTGCACATACAAATATAGAGCTTCAGGCATACCATAGATTTTAGCAGATGTTCTGAATATGCTTTTGAGTGTTCACATCATCACTAAAGACTCTACCTTTCCGCAAGACCACAGTATATTAGTTCCAGCAGCTTTTCAGCTTTTCAGCCTTGCCACAACTTCCTGTTTCTGAGCCTACCGGCTGCAATTAGCAGGAGTCATGCAACTTACACTGCCTGCCTTACAGAAATGTCTCTACAGTCTTTAAATAGTTCCCTCTTATAGAAAGAGAAAATGTGTAAAACATCTATAAAAGTGAAAGGTAATTCTCTTATAAGACCACATCATACCATCTAATAACAAGAAATGACAGTTTCTTGCCCTTGAAACAATTTTGGTTGTGTTTTGGTTTTTTGTTGCATATCAAATTTAGTTTCATTTCTAATGAAAAGAGTAAAAAGGTAACAGATTTTTTAGTGCATTGTATTTTTACCTATTTTAACAGAACACCTAAACTAAAAGATTTGAGGGGTCATTTACATATATGATATATCATATCAGTTGCAGGCCAGCAAATTTCCCAGCAGTCAGTTGTATTAAATTAAATTTCTTTAAGCAGGATGTTGCTCACCAACCCCTTTGGATGTTGCTTCCAATGGCCTCAAAGCAGGTGCTATTTTTGAATCCCTAACAAGAGCCATGTGTAGCCTGCCAGTCTGCATAGGGTCTACCAACATAGCTTGTATTTGGTTGCTCCCCAACACTTTTCCATTTGAATGTGGCTCAGGCATATAAAAGGTTGGGGATCCCTGCATTAAAGGTTCTTAAAGGTACATGTGCTCCTTGCAATTATGCTGAAATCATGGGGGAAATAAGCTGCCTTCTGGGGGAAAACATATCAATTGTGCTTGGAACTGCACTTCTCCCACTGTAATGTGATGAGTAAATGATCATTTATTTCTTGTAAAACTGAAAGATATAGTACCAAAACCATATCCCCAAAGCCATAGATAAAGGGTAGAAGCCTAACAGAGGGACCCACCCACTCCCAAACCATACAAGTGAGCCACCTTAAACGGACTTGTTTTTATTTCCTTTTAAGAAAAATAGAGTAATGCAGTGGGGCTTGTGGGAACCATCTCAGATCTCCATCTCTAGGGTCAATTTTAGGAGGAGCTAATTAACTCTTGAGTGGCAATATTTTAGCAAATAAATCAAGATACATTTCTTACCAGATCTCTGAGAAAAATGAACTCTGGTTTACACTGGCATGTTGTTATCACATGATTTCTGTTATTCTTCATCATTATCTTCTTTCCTATAGCTCTCATGAAGGCAGGAATACCATATTTTCTTGTCATAGACTTGAATTCTTTATAGGTGATTCTAATTCATTCCTTGGCCAAAAGAGATATGTTATTCCTCTAGCACATTCTGGGCCTTCTCCAGTAGCTCTCCCCAGTGGGAAATATCTGGTTGACTTCCAGTGAGAAATTTCTGGTTGACTTCCAGTGGGAAATGCCTGGTAGACTTCCAGTAGACATACATATAAAATGCCCAGTTGCTTTCTGCTGTCTCTTCTTATACAGGAGCAGCACCTTTTTTCTGGGCAGCTCTTTTTTTGGATCACTTCATTTCTCATCCCGTCACAAAAGGAAAACTTTAACCCCAATGCAGATACATAAGCTGACCTTGTTCTTTTGCTCAGTGCCCAAAACTTATGACCCTAGCTGATGTTGGGAATGTAGATTGGAGCTGGGTCTCCACTGGTCCCTAATATAATCTGATTATTGGTTTGGTAATGCCTAGTGTAACACTTTTGAGAGACAGTGATCTAGCTTCCTAAACTGCTACCCATAAACATAGGAGAAGAGAAAACACAATTAGCTTTGATGTACCTAAAAATAAAATATAACCATGCAAAAAATACATTTTGTAAAGGTGTCCTTTTAAACTACTTCATTAAGGTAAGAGTCCCCTCATAAACATTTAAGGAGCTGTGTTCTTTTGTTTTTTGAATGTGCACTATGACCTGCTTTCAGAAGTGCTGCTTTCAGTGGCATAACTTGGTTGCACCGGAGCCACAACCTCCCAGGTCGCAACGTGCTATACCAGTATTTTTTTAAAAAAAGGTACGAGAAGGATGCGTGAGGAGGAAGTGCAATACAGACCCTGCAGGGTCTGCTGTATAGCTAGTTTTGCCACTGGCTACTTTACATTTTTGATATGTCATGCTTGACAGAATTACATCTGAATGACATCTTGCTACTGAGGGAAGATTCATAGTTGAATAATATCCACTCTAGGTTGATAAGCTTGGTTCCAGAACACATACTAACTTTGGAGGAAAGGCTAACTATATCTAGTCAATATAATTTAACCTCCTGCAGTACTCCTCAGACTCTTGTCCTATTAGATTTGGTTTGTCTGTTTTATATATGGACAGCTAGAAAACCATTGCTTTATTAATGAGCTGATTCTGCAGTCTCCTGGGTTCTTTTTTTTACTAGATTATCTTTTTTGTTTTAAATGTTCTAATTGATTAATATTGGAACACAGTGGGGCTCATTTATTAACACTGGGCAAATTTGCCCATGGGCAGTAACCCATAGCAACCAATCAGTGATTTCCTTTTTTCAGCCAGCTGCATGTTTAACAATGAATGCAACAATTTGATTGGTTGCTATAGGTTACTGGCCATGGGCAAATTTGCCCAGTTTTGATAAATGACCCCCAGTGACTACACTGTATTAAAATTTAAAATAAACAAAGCACCAAAAGAAAAGTAAAATAAATGTTATTGGTGACCCATCTGTTAGTGTCCTCTCTGTGTAAAGGGTAAAAATAATAACAAAAGCATCCGAATCCTTGATACATTTCCTTTTTTATGTATTTGTAACTGGTGACTTCACCTGAGAAAGAGGGTCTCTGAGGTTGCAGCTAAGTCATCATTTTTTTTACTTCATGTATTTATTTTACTTTTGTCAGTTATAACTACAAAGTAAACCCACCAAAAGGAGGTCTCGTATCTTCTACCTGATCCCAACTGAAGTTCGAGATATATGGCAGTTTTCTTCACCACACTGCTATATATAGAACTTGTATCTGTGGCTTTCTGTCTTTTTTATGTGTAAACAACACACCTTAGACTCCAGTTCTTTTCCTCTCGCCACCCACATAAACAGTCACATGTCATATTAGCGACACATTTTCCACAAGAGAAAATATGCCATGTTCTTAAAACTGAGTTATTTATTGCTGAGCTTTATTTGTCAGAAATGTATTTTAGTAGTGACTTTACTTATAAGACATTAGCTTGATTAAAGACATGCAGCTATTTAAGTAGAGGCCTAGTTGGAAAACCTCTGAAACGACTATATAATTGATATACTACAAGGAGTAACAAGCAGGAATTACAGAGTGCAAAACTGTAACTAGTTAGTTAATACTTGCACTTACATATGCTCCTGTAAGGGATTGGGTTGTTCCCAGGTAGCTGTGGCCCAGAAGCAAGGGAACCTTCTACTTAACATCTGTCTTGCAAACACATTAACACAGGGCTCTCACTTCCCTTGTGCCTACTGTAAAGTGTGCAAGTATAGGGAAGTCCTGGAGAAGAACATATAATGCTCATATGAAACAACCTTGCACCATATATCCAAAGGCATCATCATTCTTTCTTTTCAGTCCTTAATTAGACATTCTCTTTTTTCCTAGGCAACTGAAGTTTTCACAACAAAAATAAAAAAATAAAATGTAAATTAAAACCAGACATCACCATTGTTATTGTTTTATTTATTCTTTACCACTGTAATTATGCTCTGTAAAAGAAGGTTGGGGCATAGGGCAGTAAGTAAGTTTGTAGGTGGGCTGCTTAGTTATACCTTGATCAGGCAAATGGTCAGCTAACCATAGTGCCCAAAATTAATCAAACTTCTTAAAACAGCCTCTGCTAAGATAAGTATCCTTGTCAAAGGGGATATTGTTACTTTCTATGTTCATCTCTTGCGAGCGTTTCATAGCTATCTCTTTGTATGGTAATAAAGTTTCACTTCTCTCTATATGGAGATAGTCATTCTATCTGATTCAATAGAAAAGAAAGTAGATTCAGTAAAAAAGCAGTGAGAGGGTTTGAGATATATACTCACCTACTTCAGGGCGAAAGGTTTGTATTAGTGGGCAGACCCAGGTAAGTGCAAATATTTTTAACTCTGTAATAAGAGTAGCGATGGGACCAAGTCACCATGTTGTACCTATTTCATTACTAATATCACATCTTTTATATTGGAAGTAGTTCCACACACTATTCAATGGCTGTAAATATGGTATATGTGCCTATACCGCCCCCGCTGTTTCTTATATATATTTATATACACAGAAGCACAAATAAATAGACAAATACAAAAATGTCAACCTCTATTGCAAAAATGGGGGCTTAATTATCAAGGAAGCAGACCTTGCAGACCTAGGAGCCACAAAGTTTGGTGGCACCCTAAAATAACTTTACTGTAGGGCCCAGGTAATTCTAGTTATGGGACAGTCCACAAAATAACTGTACTATACCACTTTACATTATGATGATATCCCTACTGGTCACCTCCAACTACTGCAGTCACCATTCTGCAGTCAATACTGCTTCACATAGAGGCCAATGTTTTCCACTTAAAATTATACTGACACCAAAATATTATTCTTCTAAATATTAATGTACATTAAAAGTTCCCTATATGTCACGTTGCTTGTTTTTCACTGATAGGGCTGCTTTCGTAAGTAATTGTTAATTGTAATTGTTAATTGAATTCCTCCTAGAGGAACACAGAGAATCAGATACCTTTAAGGCAAAACAGCATGCAATGTTATGATCAAGATGAATCACTGTTTCCACAGTAAAATGATGTATCTTCTACAGATTTGCTCTGAAGACCAATCTGTTATGGAAAATGGCAGAATCACTTGTTTCAGGATCTTCTATAACTTACCACTTTGCTAGAATAGTTTGTATAATCTTCAGAAATACATCAGGGGGCATTATTTGTATAGATAAATGAATCCTTCCAGGCAGGCACCCAGGCAGGGGTTCTCTAAGGATGGTCCTCAGTTGAGCATTTTTTTGGAACTTGTATTTATTTTCAATTGGAAATAAATGGCTAAAAGTAAATCCAGCCTCAGTTCCTGCAGCTAATCATATTTTAATCTAAATTGGTCACACACAGTGTTTTGCAAAGCGCTTTGTAAATCATAACATCCATGATTCATTATCTGTCTTTAACATTTCTTACTCATCTTGTTCTTTTTATATCCATTTACCTTTTCAGGAGGCAGTGCAATCTAGCTTGACATTGAATCAATTGCCTTTAATATTTAGTGACTTAGTCTCCTATTAATGAGCACATCCTCTAAAAATAGAGATAGGAATATACATTAAGGGTCTAGACAAGCCTCCTACACACGTTTGATTTACCTTCTTTTTCAAACCGATAAAAGATAAAATATAAACTAGCATTTTCAATTATAAATCCGTGCTTCATTTCACACAGCGCCGAGACATCTCTACTTAGATGTTAGAAAAAAAAAACGTCCTGTGGCTTCCATTCTAGGAAACAGGCATGTTTGTTTAAAGTAAACATAGCATAAGCTTACTCTAAACAAATGTGGTCTAATTATGAGCTTACCAAAGCATGAAACACTTTTGTTGAGGTATTAGATGTAGAAAGCAAAAACTTGGCTTGGATTTCCAATTTGCAGACATTATGACTAGACAATTAAAAATAATTCTCAGTGCAACAAATTCATACCACAAAGACTAGTGCTCTATGAGCAATACTTTCATCAATGTACGTTGTTCGCTTATAATGCAATTACTTCAGCATATTAGCTAACAAGCACATTTAACATTTATGCATTTCAGGTATAAATCTTCCTCATTACCTGAGTAAGAAGTTAATATTTCTGGTAGCACAAATCTCTATGTTCTGTTTGATTTCATGTAGCAAATGCTTTACTTTTGAACTGACTTGAGGAAGTAGGCTTTGTTTCAAAAGGATTTAACACTCTTCTCCCTACCTTAAGGCTTAAAAGCTTATTATTTAGAACACAAATGTGCCCGCATGTTTTGCTGTTCTGAGTAAACAGAACAAAGAGTATGTTGACCTTATACAATTTAGGCTAATGGCAAACGGGTAGATTTGTAACCTGCAATAGCCCAGATTTAGTAGCGGGTAACAAATCTCCCCAAAATGCTTTTATACTGTCAATAAAGAAGATTGCCAGTGGAAAAGCATACTTTATGCTTTATTTTCCAAAGTCTCTCGAAGTAGCCCAGATTTATCCTTGGGCAGACATTTTCAGCTAGTGGGTGGCATTCTGCCCCCAGATTTTTGCCGCTCTAGGCCTGGGCCTTTGTGGCCTGCCCACAAATCAGAGCCTGTAGATGGCAAAGTTTTGAATGAGTGTTTTTCACGGTTTTGACACATAATTAATGATGAAAAAATGTTTTACACAATGAATCAACTTTTAGACCAAAACAAACATGAGTCATGAAAAAAATATCAATGTGAGTAAATGGCCCCCTTTATATATAGGATATCTATTATTGTTATTTTCAAATATTTAAGATATTTGTGTAGTCAGTAGAAGCAGATTAATTCTTCTCTTAATTCACTTATAAGAACTCCATTGTCTCCATGGAATTTGGTAGGAAATTACCTGTTGCAATTAATTTTCATGTTTTACGCAAGCTAGCTAGCAATTAGCTATCTGTTTTGAATTTAAGAGGGTCAAAACAGTGTAAGTAACAAGTTAGCAATGCACAAATATTTGCCTTGACCCTATGATTGGTAGCAAATTATGGCCATTTTAAGTAATTTCAAGACAGGAATAAGTGTGCTTTTGAAAATGGAGACAGGTGAGTGTAAATGACTGAAAAAATTGCTTTATTACAAATTGTACCAATTCACATCCAATGGTTAATTGCAGTGCAGGTTTATAGAATATCACAATATTAATAGATATTTTAATTACAAATTTCACTGTCCTAATTATAAATAGATATATTAGCAGCTATTTGGAATGGGAATGCTTTTCTGCCTGGATAAGGAAATACAAAAAATGAAAAACTTTACTTTAACCTTACAAACCTGATATCAGTCTACAGAGAAATGCATAACCTCTGCAACTCCAGAAAATATTGTGAGCCTGTGCCTCACTAGGAGAAAGTATAATATAAGTAGTATAGTAAAAGTATTATAATTTCTATACACAACAGCAATGGAATAAATGTTTGGCCATAATGGTGCCTAGCATTGCCATCTATTTGGGCCTCATGATAGCACCTGTAAAAAGGAACAAAGTTGCTGATTTATCAGATATCAAACTGGGGGATCCTGAAAAAGCAGGACTGTATCCCTTATGATCATCATATAATCCAAAGGGCTTCCAAGATGCAATTTCAGAATGCCATTCTGCCATTCCCTGTAGTACTGTTCAGTTCCATTACACTACTTATAGTCTTACAGTCAGGGTTAAACTACCTTCCTTTTTCTCATGATTTGCATTGCAGTGTTAGTGGTGCTGTGAAAATAGATTGCCGGGAAAGGATCATGGATTTCCTAACTGATAGCCATTATGCAGTCTGTTTGTAATGAACTGGAATTCCCATGTCTGTTACAAACAAGCAGGTGTCCAGACCACTAAATGAATACTGATTAACCATCAGTACTAACCATCAAAATAGGACAGAAGTTGTACTTCAGTTGAGTGTTGGTAAATTTAAAGCAGGAGTCATCTACACATATGAACATAACTTGTGAGAAAGTAAATTATATTAAAAAACTGCAAGCAATCTACTCTCTCATTCGTAATGCCAGTGTGCAAAGATGATATGTAGAGATGTAGCGAACTGTTCGCCGGCGAACTAATTCGCGCGAACATCGGGTGTTCGCAAGTCCGCAAATTCGCGAACATTTGGCGATGTTCGCCATTTTGGGTTCGCCGCGTTTTTTTTTGCGCCGCTTTTTTTCGCCTCGGGTTTTTCCGCCGCGTTTTTGCGCTTCGGTTTTCCGCCTTTGCGTATACATAGGAATAGCTTGCGGGTTTTTTTGGCGCTATTTTTTGGCTTTTTTTTTTGGCGTTTTTTTTACAAAGTATTTTTCAGAGAAATTTTTGCCCTTGATCCCCCTCCTGCATGCCACTGTCCAGGTCGTGGCACCCTTTAAACAACTTTAAAATCAGTTTTCTGGCCAGAAATGGCTTTTCTAGGTTTTAAAGTTCGCCTTCCCATTGAAGTCTATGGGGTTCGCAAAGTTCGCGAATATTCACGAGTTTTGGCGAAAGTCCGCAAACGGGTTCGCGAACATTTTTGGCGATGTTCGCTACATCCCTAATGATATGCTGCAGCCTTGGTCCAACTGTGCTTGTGTCATATAACATAATTTGATGCGATTGGGACCTATTCGGCCAGACGAGAGTTAATTCCCAGCCACTAAATAAAAATGTAGGTATACATGTGGCCTCACGTCCAGTGAGGTGCAGCTGTATAAAAAGACTCTGCACAATTTCACATATTAAAACACCCCAGTATAAGAAGCACCCAGACTACAGCTCTCAATGGACATACGATCTTCTAAACTGTAATGAGATAAAAATAAGCAAATGCTCTGCAATGTGACTCCCAGTTTCATAAAACCTGATCAAGATGATTTGTTTTACTATTTAGTAGGGATGCACCGAATCCTGGATTTGGTTCGGGATTCAGCCGAATCCTGGCATTTTCTTAAGGCTTCAGTTTCGGCCGGATGTGCAGTCCTGGGCAAACGGAATCTGAATCTCAATTAGCATAAATTTGCATATGCTAATTAGAATTAGGAAAGGGTTAAATGGGCAGTGGACTTTTTTTTCACCGTGCACGATTTTTAACCCCTTCTGATACTAATCAGCATATGCTAATAAGGATTCGGATTCAGTTCAAGATTCGGCTGAATCCTGCTGGGTGGGTTCAGTGCATCCCTACTATTTAGTTTGTACCTTTTGCATCAGGGTATAAATTATCAGGTTCCCCTGATTGCTGTTTCAATGGTTCTTAATGAGAAGGTCATGTTTTAGTGGAAGGCAGAGGTATGAGTATAGGTGAAACAGGCCCTGAGTATAATGGGGGTCTCAACAGATAGACCATGGGGAACCTGCTAGATTCTTAGCGGTACCTTTCCTATTTCCCATTTTGTAGTACAATTGATTTTCTACAAATGCACAAATGGGCACCATTATATCTGCTTGTATATTTCTAATTCTAGTAATGTTCAATTTGAAGTTAATGCCCCTTGTATGCACTGGTGCTTTGTAACACATTAAACTAACTCAGAGAATGAGTATTATTTAAAAGTTGTTAATACCCCAGGAACATTTTGACTTTTTTTTTTTCTTTTTGGTGTTGGGTACATGTTTGGTGAGGCACATGTTTTTGGTTACAATATGGAAGATTAATCAGTTTAACATTAATTTTAACTTATAGTTGCTGTAAAGTAGCCTAAAGATACAGTTCCTTTAATACATTGTTTGTCCATTTGTTTAACAGACCTTTAAACAGATGTCCAGACTGAAGATGCTTATGGGAAGAAATGTAACAGCGAAGTATCCCACCATTTAGAAGCAGGCCTATGAAAAAAGAACAGATGGCATGAAGTCTCATGGTACCATGGTGAGGACAGTTGGCACTGAAAGGAATGCCAGGATACATATCTTGTTGTTAGGAAGTTTTTTACCTTCTGAAAAAAAACCAAAGGATATAAATATCATTTATTTTAAAAATATAACTTAAAATCAAAAGACATTTTACAACTTATTTCCAAGTGATCATTTTTAATAACAGTAAGATAATCGGTTAAAACAACCCTGAAATGTATTTACTTGTACAGTAAGTCAGCTGTTAACTGACTGAAGATTAAGCATACTTTGCTTAGGGTCCTAGGGGCTACTGGTTAATTCAGTGTATTTCATTATTCAGATCATGGGGAAAAAATCAGATGTTATGTTTTCTGTTGAGGTTAATAAGAATATTGACTTTTCAGTACCTGCTACATTAGGAGAGCCCTTTCATAACCTGATTAAAAATATGTGCATCCAGCCATTATGAATATGAAATACAGGTATACGATCCATTATCCAGAATGCTTGGGACCTGGTGTATTCATATTAAAGATGTTTCTGTTATTTGAATCGCCATAAGCCACAAGTAAGCTAAAACTTATTTGAACATTAAATAAACCCAATAGGATTTCTTTGCCATCAATATGAATACATGTAGCTAGTTAGGATCGAGTACAAGTATAGGATCCATTATCTGGAAACATATTATTCAGATAGTTCAAAATTACAGGAAAGTCATCTGCCATAGAGTTAATTTTAAGCAAATCATGTTCATTTTAATTCTAATTCCTTTTTCTCTGTAATCCTAAAACAATATCTTGTACAGGTATGAGATCCCTTATCCTGATATCCAGAAAGCTCCAAATTATGGAAAGCCTGTCTCCCATAGGCCCTATTTTAATCAAATAATTCAGATTTTTAAAATTGATTTCCTTTTTCTCTGTAAAAATAAAACAGTGCTTTGTATTTGATCCCAACTAAGATATAATTAATATTTACTGGATCTAAAATTGATGTTTTATTGATTTCTTAGTAGACTTAAGGTATGAAGATCCAAATTACGGAAAGACCCCTTATCTGGAATACTCTTGGTCCCCAGCATTCTGGATAACAGGTCCTATACCTGTACTTGATTCAAATCAACTGCATGAATCTATATTGAAAAATCCAATTAATATTTAAAATAATTTTTACTAGTCTTAAGATAAGGTGATCTAAGTTATAGAAAGATCTCTTACTGGAAAAACCACAGGTCCAACACACTCTGGATAACAAATCACATACCTGTATAAGGTACTGTTTTATTATTACAGAGAAAAAACATTATTTTTAAAAATAAAAAATAATTTGCATGGGCACTATGTGAGATGGCCTGCGTGTAATTTAGAACTTTTTGGATAAAGGGTTTCAGGGTTCCCATGCTCTAATAAAATCGGACTGTTGGCTCAGCAGCTCTGCCTCAAGGCCACTGTGGCTGTAACAGGTAGTGTGTCTAAAGAGGTGTCACTCTGACTACTCCTCTCTGTTCCCCCCCTTTAACCACATTGCTGACAGGAGCTGATATTAAACATGTTGGATACCAGTACTGAGCAGGATAGAAGGCAGCTGTCAGTAGAATTAAAAGAGGGAACAGCAAGAAATGTTGTAAGCAGTCTTTACATTCCATGTAGCTTTATAATGCCTAAATGCTTATATGTTAATATGTTGCATGTTTGTGCACAGGTTGCGGGTATACATGGAAGTGAGTAAGAGTGATTTGTGTTGGTGGGTGTGTGTCTGAATATGTCTTATATGATTTTATGGGTTTCTGTACTCTGTACCTAGAAACTGTAACTAGTCTATCCTAGTTAAAAATCCCTACAAAGAATGTTAACTAAAAAATGCAATACCTACATTAACAGTTAACATTTGTGTTACAACATTATTCTACTTGTGTGTGATATCTGTATACCCACATGGTGAACTGCAGGAGATTTGTATTGGCAGGCCAGTGTTTTTGCACTGTAATGCATTCAGTTTCCTGACTGTATAGATGTTAGCCTCAGGGATCTTTTGACAAAAAAAAGCTGAGTCTTCATAGTTTCATGCCAGTAGCTATCCAATAAGACATAATTTGCTTGCCTGAACTGGCCCAATGGGACCCATGAGAAAATATGAGCTGAGCAACCTATGAGAGCCTGCAGTCACACTCAGCATTTCCAAATTAGTGTATACCTTTGCATTAGAAAAGACATACAACTGTCCCTGGTGGGTAACTTAGCTCCTGCTTAATAGCATTCTTTATTATTGATTAACGCCTTTTAACAAGCCAGAGGGGACAGTTAAAACTGCCATTTATTATAGACCCTTTAATCCACTTAAAGTGTAAACTGATGCTTATTGAAATAAGCAAAACAACTTGGCGTTTTTCATTTGGAGGGTGATAAGAACTGAATATTCTAGTTATGAAGTTATAAAGTTTTCTGTAGCTGTCTGTTACACATACACACAGACACAGCACAGGCAGAAAGTAAATGAATACAGTCTCACACAAGGAGCCATACACTTTTATCGAGGAAGCACGGACATTTCAATAAACTGACAAAAAGGGAATTTGCCCCTTGTCCACCATGGTACAGCCATCAGATTTTTGTCTGGTATAATTTTAAAAAGATGCATCTTCCAGAAATGGCAGACCCACTGTTTTAATCAACTGGATCAACTGGAATAACTCTATGACATGTACTATTTTCAATTTTTCCCTTTCATTTTCTGTTGGAACAAATGTTACAAGGGATCTTTAGTGGAGATTTTTTTTCTTGTGGTGCCCTCTTTTTTCTCCTTATCGTAAATCCATTCATGGCTGATTGTCCAGTGCAGCACACCTATGGATCATGTGTACATCAGCAAGCTCAGACCACTTCTCCATTGCCTGCTTTATTATATTGAAGGTAATCTGCTAGAAGGTAATTCTATCACAAATTTCTAGGGTCAGTGGGATCCCACCACTAAAATCTTTGTCTTGGTAGCTAAGTAGTCCAGGATGGAAGGAAAGATGCAAAATTAAGGGTAAATAAGCTTTGTTAGAAAACAGTTTTTCTTAGACTTAAGTGTAGGTAATATATGTGTATTATCTTAGGTAGCACAGAACATTCTGGGTAGGCCTTTGATTAAGTAAAAGACAAAAGATGATTAAAGATTGATATTGTATTGATTGTATCAATTGTATTGATATCATACAATTCATGGTACACACAAACAAGCCAAGGGAACACATACATGCTAGTTCTTTCTTTTGCTCCCACACTTTTCACAGTCAGAGCTGCATTATTTCTGGTCATGTGATCTCTGGTGGCTCAAGGGAAAAGGGAGAAAGATGGGAAGGGAAAATATGTAAAATTGTAATATTTACTGATGTGTATATATATATATATATATATCAGTTTGGTAATATTCTTTAATAGGCCACTTAATATAATAACTATCTGTTGGTTAAGCATTCATTCTGGTGATATAGTTTTCCTTTAATAAGAAGCTATGCAGTTGTCTAAATATGTTATGATAGAAACCACGAAAACTATGTGAATAATTGTTCAGCAAATATCAGGTATCGGGCCCCTTTTCCAGAAACCCATTATCCAGAAAGTTCTGAATTACGGAAAGGGCATCTCCCATAGACTCCATTTTAATCAAATAATTCATATTTTTAAAAATGGTTTCCTTTTTCTCTGTAATAATAAAACAGTACCTTGCACTTGATCCCAACTAAGATAGAATGTATCTTTATTGGAGCAAAAACAATCCTAGTTGGTTTAATTACTATTAGCAAACTTAAGGTAGGAGATCCGAATTGCAGGTCCTGAGCATTCTGGATAACGGGTCGCATACCTGTACTAGCAGTTTTTTGTAGGCAAATTTTATATAGACATTAAAAAAAAGTAGAACTCGATGGATGTGTCTTTTTTCAACCTAAGTTACTATGTAGTTATATGCAGCTGTCAAATCTCTCTCTCAATCTAACTAATGCAAGCAAAGCGTTGTTTAAACTTTCTGCTCTGCAAATATCTTAAATGTTAAAATGATATACAAATCAAATGCAAAAGCCGTACAGGGCTGATAAAGCTATATATCTAAATACAATGCACATCACCTAATAAAGTTGTAGTGCAACAGATTTCATTACAGATTAAAGAAAGAGACATGCTTACAAAGGCTGCAGATACAGACAAGCCACATTCCAGACATTTTTGTGTAATTTTATGCTGCAAATTAAAATATCAAACCTTCCAACTGGTTTTAACAATTCTCTCTGCTTTCTTGTTATCCTATCACATGTCTCCTTTGCTTGGCATATAATATAGTGTTCGCAACTTTCTTAATTTACACAGCCTTTAAATCTAATCTTGTTAACAAGCCTAAAGGGTTTCTACAGTCATTCAAATGCCAATATAATTGAAATTGTCCACAGCAGACAGCTAGGCAATAATGAATATTTCACTGTGCTGATTGCATGTCAGAGTTATATATGGAAGCGCAAACAGAATTAATCCCAGGACACCACACTGTCAGCCATCCCTTGTGTGGGCTAGCACTAACCTTTGTCATGTGATACAATGCCTAATGCATCCTCTTTTCTCTGTTTAAGCCAAATTAGCAAACACCCACCAATCTGCTACAGAAGAGCTGTTGATAGTTTTCTATGAGTCTCAAGAGACAAATTAAAGTATGGGAAACGGCAGATTCCAAAGCTTCCCAGTAGAAAACAATAAAGTAGCACTTAATAAAGGGGCAGAGGCAATAGTTTAGTGTTTGAATGCTGACTGTCATGTAAAACAAACAGAAGTTGCAGATACAGCTCAACCAATGTGAAATGCTTTCTAATATGTTTTATTATGGTAGTCATTACAGCAACCAGTACATGGCTAGTAAGTCAAATAACCAAATACATTATGTATTACACACAAGCTAGCGTTTGAGTTATAGAATGTATTCTATTATTTATTATATACATTGATACATATAATTTTTGCCTTCAAATGATCTTGAGATTGACAAAAGGCCTGGCAATTTAAAGAAGAACTATATACAGTACAAGTTAGGGATACGGAAGTAACATACATAGTAACATAGTAAGTTAGGCTGTAAAAAGACGCATGTCAATTAACTTCAAGCTTTTATGTCTATATAAACCTGCCTAACTGCTAGTTGACCTGGAGGAAGGCAGAAAAAACCCTTCTGAAGCCTCTCTAATTAGCTGCAGAGGAGAAAATTCCTTACTTACTCCAAGATGGCGATCAGACCAGACCCTTGACCAACTTGCACTATGAGCTATCTTCCATAACCCTGTATTTCCTTACTTGAAAAAATGCTATCCAACCCCTTCTTGAAACTACCTAATGTATCAGCTAGTACAACTGTACTGTGTGTGGAAATGAGAACACATGAGGTAGCAGGCGAACACTTCCTTTTACTCCTAGGATCATTAAGCTCAAAACAACACATGCTACTGCTACTACTGGGCAACCCTGCCAGGGAGAAGCTAGCCATGTAATTTACTTGTGCTTTGACTGTTGCTTCTAATGCCCCATGTGCCATAGTCCTTCGAGTCATAGGTAATTTTTATGAAATATCAATTGCCAAGGAAGGACTGAGGAATGTGCTGAATCTGCCAAGTTAATATAGAGCATATTAAGCTTGGGTCCTGATAGAATGATGTTCTAAAACCACACTTAATTAGTTTTAATACAGTGATGATAGATATTACCATTAAATAACAATGCAAAAAAATTAAATTAATTCCTTTCGAGGTCCAAAAATCCAATTAAACTGCATCTAAATAAAATAATTTGGTGTCATATAAATAATCCATGCATCCTTTTAAATAACACAACCAAATAAAGTCATATAATTATAATAACTTGCACAAAGGATATCCTAAAGCAAGGACCTGTGTAAGGGGGACATTTATCATAGTTTTCTCGATTCAAGTTTTTAGCACGTGTTATGGTTCAAAATCTCTGTGTATCTGTCTGGTATTTATTAAGTGTAAAAAACCTACAAGCTTGCTAGTTTCTATAGAAGTCAATGGAAGTTGTCCTAGGCAAAGTCAAGCCATATTTTCAATTCAAGATATTTGAGTTTTATTTGGGTTTGTAAACTTGAAAATTCAGGGTATTCGATTTTTTTTTATTGCACAAGTTTACAACATTAATAAATAAACAAGCATTCAATATGCGAATTTATTTAAAAAAAATAAGTAAGCCCTTAAGTGGAAGGTCTCTGTGACTTTAGACAGGATTTCTTTATCTATTTTATAGGAAATACTGAAGGTGCTAAAGCTGTGCGTGTCTTCCTAATATTAAAGTAAATGGAAGTATTCAAGCTCTGGCTGCTTACCTTTATTCATGTCATATATTCTCACAATGACCCTATATATTAGATGTATTTGGACAGGAATAGTTTAAGTAGTGCCTTGACCTGTTATGCTCATTTACACCTCCACAAAGAATAATGTGTTGGGACCAGGAATTACAAGACCAAGATAAATAAATAAGCATGTGTCCAATTAATTCATTAATTTTCTCTCTGCACTCAGATCCAGACGATTACCGTCTGCTTTATCCTTTATTTCATACACTGATTACTTTTCAAAAATGAGTATTAAGATGCAAGACTTCAATTACAAACACAGTGTAAAAAGTAAAAATTCAAACCCTTTATGACTATGTTTTTTAACCAGAATCCAGTGTTTTTTGCAGAATTCAAGCATACATAATCACAAATTACCTGGGGAGGCCCATTTACCAACATACTTATTTTTGTAGACAAAAATATATTTTCTCTCAAATTAAGAATGCCAAGTGATTAATTAAAACAGCTTTTTCAAAAAGAAAAACACATAAAAATGCAAAAACCGCAAAACATTTTATTACACAAATGAAAGCGTCAAAAAAACCCCCCAAACTTCTAAAATCAGAAAGCAAAATAGTTTAGCCAATTGAAAAAGGACAGCTGCCACTGCTTCTACATAACCTTGACAGCTTTCAGATGGTGTATTTTTACTTTTGGCTTTATCACAGTTGTGACATAAATGGCAAAAAATCATGTTTTTCCCCCATGGAAAAAAAATACGGATTGTGAAAAAATATAAAATTCGAATGTTGGAAAATCATACACAAGTTGCATTGTGTGTTTGTGAGAAAAGTGTCCCATTTGGTTTGTGGTGTCAATAATGACATTATTATCCAATTCCCTTGGCAGTTCCCGGAAATAGACACAACATGATAAGGGAACCCTAAATTTACTGCTGGGTTGAGAATGCCAGTAATTTCAGGGTTCCCTTGCTCTCGTGCTTGCAATTGTGATCAGCCCTTTTGAGAAAGTTGAGCAGGTGCTTGCCTAAAATTGAAATGCAACATGCACAGATGCAAGCACCTTTGTGCATAGCATCCATGTCTAGTCAATCTTACACTTGTTTATGTAAAAGACATTACACAAAGTTATATACATGAATGTCTCCCTTTAAAGAAGGGGAAAAAATAGAATATGTTCCAGTTAGACTGGTATGACTTCTAAGATTTCCCTAATCCTCATAAGTCAAGGCAGATTACAATATACCTGCCCTGCCTCCGCAAACATGGTTAAATAATCAAAATATTGTCATTGTGGTTTAGGAAAATATTAACCAAATGTCCTTTATTTGACTTTGTAATGCTTTGCTGAGAGATTAACTGTCTCTAAAAATCTCTACAGCTTTGGCTGCAAGAAATTTCTTAGGCTTTGCTTTCTATTTTATTTGTATCTACTTGAGGTGTACTTCATGCACTTTAACACACTATTGTCCTTGCTTCTAAGACACGAAGGGCCTTGTATCAACAGATTCAGAGGACAAGAAGTCCATGCCACTTTCTATAAAGAATGATTGGCCGCTGTACCTACTGATGTACATATCTAGGGAACCATTACATTTATCTTAATATAATTTTAATATAATTCTACTTTATGCCTCTGTAATTTCTTTGTTTTCTACATTTATCATTTCACCTTCTTCCACCCTTCTTTTTTCACCATCTTTATCTTTTTTGCTTTCTTTCTCCAACATTATCATTTCTGTATTCTTTTACAAATCCAAATCTCTTCCTCCTCTATTTTTATGCTTTCCACTTTTAGGGCAGTGGCACATGGGGAGATTAGTCACCCACGATAAATATTCACTATTGCGGGCAATTTATCTCCCTGACATAGCAAGAATATAAATCCTCAGTGGAATGGTATACGCATCGCTTTGGTCGCCCGAAGTTGCCTCGCAAGGAGAACCAAAGCGACGCATGTGCCATCCTACAGGAAATTTATATTCTTGCCGGTGGGATGGCATTTCAGGGAGATTAGTCACCCGCAATAGTGAAGATTTATCTCAGGCGACTAATCTCCCTGTGTGCCACTGCCCGCATTTTGCTCTTTAAACATGCTCCAATTTTTTTCCACTACACATTTTCTACTTTCTATTCCTTCCTTTGCCTATGCCTTAAATCATTTTCTTTTTCAGTTCTGTATTCTTCACTATCTCCCTTCCCTCATATTCTGTTCCCCCCTTGACTATCCATTTATTTTCCCCTTCTACAATCTACTTGGCTTTTGGCTATTCAATTTCCAATCTCTCTTTTTCTTTCCAGCTTAGAATCAGAATTCCCTTGTGATTTCCTTGTAATAACTGCGCATTCAAAACACTTGGATAAAAGGGAGTTCTACACTGGACTATTTGACAGCAGTATTAGTCTAATGTAGCAGCTCCCTTGTTTGTTGATAAGCTACTACTGTTTATTTAGGCAGGTTTAGCAGAACCAAGGGAGCATCTGCGGGAGTTTTAAATTTTATTCAGACGATATCTCTAAAATTAGTACATCCCCTCTTTTTTCTGTTTCAATAATCAATAATAAAAATTCAAAATTCAGCTTACTTTAAATTATCTCTGTTATTGTGTTCTTCATGAGTTTATTTATAATCTCAAAGATTGTTCCCTTCATTTAGGAGTTAAGGCACTTTTCCTTAGCATGAAACCCCAATGTTCCCTATAGCACTACACCAGTGCTTATAAGACAATAGTTTCCAGAGATAACTAATGCCTGACAGCAGGGCTGGACTGGGATTCAAATTAGGCCCTGGTATTTTAAGTACAAACAGCCCCCCACCAGCCCAATAAATAGTGACTGTCTATCCCTAGTAAAAAAAAACAAAAAAACGGTGCATGCGTGTTTATCTGTTTAACTGAGTAAAGAGAACAGCATCAGATTTTATTCTTGAGTCTACAAATATATTTTTTCAGTTGTAATATTGGTGTGTAGGCAGCCATCTCAGTGCATTGTGCCTGAGTCTGAGATTTCAGAAGGAGTCAGTGCTACACATTAGAACTGCTTTCAGTTAACCTATTGCTTCTCCTACTCCCATGTAACTGGAAGGGTCCCAAGCTGGACTTGGATTTCTTACTATTGAGTGCTATTCTGATATCTACTGGGAGCTGTTATCTTGCTCCCTTCACATTGTTCTGCTGATCGGCTGCTGGGGGGGGGGGTTGATATCACTCCAACTTGCAGCACAGCAGTAAAGTGTGACTGAAGTTTATCAGAGCACAGGTCACATCGTTGTGGCACCCTGGGAAATGAAGAATATCGCTTGCCCCATGTGAAATTTCAAAATGAAATATAAAAAAATCTGTTTTTGAAAAACAGATTTCAATGCAGGATTCTGCTGGAAAAATTTTATTATCTGATATGTTTTTAAAAAACATGTTTTCCCATGACGGTATTCCTTTAACCCTACTAATGTTTAAAAACACAGAATTATAGCATTTCCATGGTTCATCTTTAGATTATAAAATATATCAGAGAGTTGGGTCCTTATGACTCAAAGCATCTGTCATACATTTATTTCACATCTCTAGTGCTCCTTAAAACATCAAATGACAGTTTAGGCTTAAAAGTTCATTCAGCGGAGGCCTCGCTCAGACTTGAGTATGAATCTTTGTTTTGTTTTGTAGCAGAACAGACTGTAATTTTCTCAGTCATCCAACTTCTGACTGGAGACAAAATCTACTTTGTCTCCTCTCAATTAAAGCAAATAACCCATGCTCACAATAGCAGCTCAGATCTCAGGAATTGTTACTTCTTGCTAAAGAGTTAATTGTTTGAAAATGATAATGGTTTTCACAATGAAAAACTAAACCCCAATATTTACTCTTAGTACCTACAAAAATTATTTCATTCTCACTGAAAATGTATTGCAGTGGTATTCCAGCTTTATTTTTTACAAGGGGTTAAAACTATAATGTTATTAAATTGTAATTTATGGGATTATGGCTCTAAAAGTTTTAGTCTAATGTTACAGTTTATGTCTCCAGCTGTGGTTCTAGTGTGCATTTTGCTTGTATCAATAGCTACAGGTAGCTGAAATTAATGTCAATGGGGACTTTAGGTGGCTGGTGGTTTTATACAGTGGCCCAGTTATTATTATAGTATGATTATAGTATAATTTGAGTATTACTAAAAGGCCAATATTCTGCCAGGTGATTGTTATATGTTTTCCTTATCTATGGCTTGGCATGATTTGCATGATTATAAAGGAAAGGCTGACCTTTTCTTCAAATAAATTGTAAATATTCAGTTCTACATCATCTTTAAAATACCCCCATATAAGATACCATTTATTTAAAATGAATTCATCTATACCAGCTATTTTTTCCATTTACAGGATGCAGAAATATCAGAGCTGGAAAGCTGGAAACCATAAAAAAATATTTTTAAATAACCAGCAATTGCTCTTCAAATTCAACAGATTTATCAAGGATCTAAAGGGAAACAGTTCCCTGCAGGATTCCTAGCCAATTAGTATTTGATTGGGATTTGATTGAATAAATCAAACAATTAGTAGCCAAACGATCGATACCATAAAAATTGATATTGAACATTTCCCAAGTCTTTCAGGAAAGAAGACGTGGACAATGTTTATTGTTGTTAATAATAATAAAAATATTTTTTACAGTTGTTTCAATCAATATTAATACTGTTTAACACATCATTTTTTTTGCATGTTTTTCAGAATTAAACTGACCCCCATGTACACCTCATATAAATCTGTACTCTCGCTAACTATATGATGCAATCTAATAATACTGTATAATGGTTACATAAAAATCTTGTTTCGTTAAAAAGAACATGTAGTGCTGGACTGGAAAGTTCTGAGGACAACTAGTATCAGCAGGAATCAATTTTGGGAAAATGATGTATTCAACTCCTATATGGCATTGTAATGAGAAACAGCAAGTTAGCTAAATGATTTTTTCCATACAGTAGTAACCCCACAACAAGTAATTCTATTAAGCCAATCAAATAATTTATTGTTCCGTATATTGGTGTGACACCATTCATATTTTTTTAATTACATTATGTTAAGCAGAGGCAAATGTCCTGAAAGCTGTAGAATGCCAATTGAGTATTTTGGGCTTGGTCCCATTTTGAATGTTTTTAAGGAAAGGCACTCCAACTTTACAGTATTATATAGGAATACTGTCCAGAAGCAAAGAACATCAATACCTCACTTAGCCAGAATGTAAATGTTGAATCTTGATTATCCATGATTATGTTCCTGCTAATGGAGGTCAAAGCAGCAGCTGAAAAGGAAGGTAGATGTAAATGTCACGAGAGATTTATGTAAGATAAACGATCTGTGATTCCTTTAGTTAGTTCAAGAAACTTGTAATAACACGTATTTGTGTAGCAATTCCTTATAAGTGATTCTGTTCACACACACGCAAAGCAAATATAATAACTTTAACTCAGTGATACTGTGGGTAGCTGAGGGCAGGACACAATTTGAATATCTAGGAAATATTATTATTTATGTTAATGATTTTTCCTGTGAAGTACGAAAGAAACCCACTGCAGGCCTGAACTTCAAAACTGGTCTTACACTTTTCTTTCCTATATTGTGACAATGCCTCAACCCCTTTTAAAGGGACAGGTACATTAAAATAACAGTAAACTCAACTCGCAAGATATAGGTTGAAAGTTTTAACAAAAAAATTGTTAAAAAATGATGTATGTACATATGTCAATAACTGTGCTTTTTCACTTCTAGTCAATACAATTTAGTTAACATTTTAAAACAATGAGTGTTAAGGTTAAATTAAGTAACTTTGTTGGACTGTAAAAACAGCACATATATAAATGCAAAGTTTCCCACCCATTTCCACCCTCTATTGAGCCAAGGCAAGGAAACAATGGTGTTCTGTTACACAGCAATCCTTCTGCTGCCAGCTGACAGGAGTCTTCCAGCTGTCAGGTCACTCCTTGTGAACTGATCAGTCAGATTAGTAGAACTTGTGTGTACATGTGGATACTATATGTCCAGTTGGTATTGTAAAAGTTGTGTGGACAGTATAAGGCAGAACTGATTAGAGGTAAAATCTCATACAGTCAAGAAAGTCCATTTATATAGCAATGCCAACTTCATGTACTATGCATCTACAGTGGTGTGAAAAACTATTTGCCCCCTTCCTGATTTCTTATTCTTTTGCATGTTTGTCACACTTAAATGTTTCTGCTCATCAAAAACTGTTAACTATTAGTCAAAGATAACATAATTGAACACAAAATGCAGTTTTTAAATAAAGGTTTACGTTATTAAGGGAGAAAAAAAACTCCAAATCTACATGGCCCTGTGTGAAAAAGTGATTGCCCCCCTTGTTAAAAAATAACTTAACTGTGGTTTATCAATTTCGATTTTCAATTTCAATATCAATTTCTGTAGTCACCCCCAGGCCTGATTACTGCCACACCTGTTTCAATCAAGAAATCACTTAAATAGGAGCTACCTGACACAGAGAAGTAGACCAAAAGCACCTCAAAAGCTAGACATCATGCCAAGATCCAAAGAAATTCAGGAACAAATGAGAACAAAAGTAATTGAGATCTATCAGTCTGGTAAAGGTTATAAAGCCATTTCTAAAGCTTTGGGACTCCAGCGAACCACAGTGAGAGCCATTATCCACAAATGGCAAAAACATGGAACAGTGGTGAACCTTCCCAGGAGTGGCCGGCCGACCAAAATTACCCCAAGAGCGCAGAGACAACTCATCTGAGAGGCCACAAAAGACCCCAGGACAACATCTAAAGAACTGCAGGCCTCACTTGCCTCAAATAAGGTCAGTGTTCACGACTCCACCATAAGAAAAAGACTGGGCAAAAACGGCCTGCATGGCAGATTTCCAAGGCGCAAACCACTTTTCAGCAAAAAGAACATTATGGCTTGTCTCAATTTTGCTAAAAAAACATCTCAATGATTGCCAAGACTTTTGGGAAAATACCTTGTGGACCGACGAGACAAAAGTTGAACTTTTTGGAAGGTGCGTGTCCCGTTACATCTGGCGTAAAAGTAACACAGCATTTCAGAAAAAGAACATCATACCAACATCAAAATATGGTATAATATAGTGTGATGGTCTGGGGTTGTTTTGCTGCTTCAGGACCTGGAAGGCTTGCTGTGATAGATGGAACCATGAATTCTACTGTCTACCAAAAAATCCTGAAGGAGAATGTCCGGCCATCTGTTCGTCAACTCAAGCTGAAGCGATCTTGGGTGCTGCAGCAGGACAATGACCCAAAACACACCAGCAAATCCACCTCTGAATGGCTGAAGAAAAACAAAATGAAGACTTTGGAGTGGCCTAGTCAAAGTCCTGACCTGAATCCTATTGAGATGTTGTGGCATGACCTTAAAAAGGCGGTTCATGCTAGAAAACCCTCAAATAAAGCTGAATTACAACAATTCTGCAAAGATGAGTGGGCCAAAATTCCTTTAGAGCGCTGTAAAAGACTCGTTGCAAGTTATCGCAAACGCTTGATTGCAGTTATTGCTGCTAAGGGTGGCCCAACCAGTTATTAGGTTCAGGGGGCAATTTCTTTTTCACACAGGGCCATGTAGGTTTGGATTTTTTTTCTCCCTAAATAATAAAAACCCTCATTTAAAAACTGCATTTTGTGTTTACTTGTGTTATCTTTGACTAATAGTTAAATGTGTTTGATGATCAGAAACATTTTGTGTGACAAACTTGCAAAAGAATAAGAAATCAGGAAGGGGGCAAATAGTTTTTCACATCACTGTAAGTAAGACTGATGATTTTGTCCATTTACATTATTAACAACCAGCTCCACAGTGTGTCCCCTACATGCAGTGAAGATTAAATGCAAAGACCCTTGAAATAACTCCCACTGTTATATGCTGCTAGTTCACTAGAGGTTGCCAATTTTTTTAGGAAATGGGAAAACCAACTTAAATGTTTTTATAGGATGCAATGTGTGAAATCCCTGGCTCCCTGGTTTACTAATATTTAATAATTTGTAAGTGCATACATTTAAGAAAACAAAGGTTTTAGTATAATTACAAGGCTAATGCTGCAATTTTTAAAAAGCGATTTCCAGCAACTAGTCATTCTAGATTCATATTGTTCTTTATTTAGAGACAGAACAAGCAACTTGTCGCTAGAACTCGCTTTTTAAAAATCGCAGTGACTAATCTCTCCATGGGACATTAGCCTGAAGCTCCTAAGCCACTATACCACATCAAAGTAAACCCCTCTATACCTCTTTTCATAGTATTATAAGCTTTTTTCTTGGGCCAGTGCATTGGGTTCATAGGCTGATCCTCCCCTGCTCTAATGTTTTAGAAGGGAGACCAACACCCATTTTGCCAAACATAGTGCATAGTGTTAAAATTAGTAACTCTTGCATATCTGCTTTTTCTAGCCTATAGGAAATAATGGAATTCAAATGCTCAAAACAGGAGAACACTTTTTAATGAAAAAAAAAACAGCTTGAGAAAAACTTTGATAAATGGACAAATTGTTTAAAAATTCAGAATTGTGATACATGTGAAAATGTGATAAAATTAGTACTATGAGAAGATGTCTTAACACTTATCCAAATGCAGTTGAAACTGTGATATAAGTAGCGCATCCAATAACAAAGTCAAGAATGGGCCTAGCAAATCAGCCTCGCTAGTTTGGCTGCTACTTATTGTCAGCGGGGGCCTCCGGCACCCACGGGAGGGGTGAAGTCAGGATCAAGGAGGAAGGCCGCTTCCAGCGAGTCCGAGCGAAGTACAGATGCAGGATAACCCAATAGCGAGGTCCGGTTCAGGCAAAGGTCACTTAAGGCAGGCAGCAAGGTTCAAGGTCAGGAACAGGCAAATAGACAGCAACAGTCAAGCAGATAGGAATATAGAAGCCCAGGAACACAATACGTAAATTGAGCTATACTCGGGCATTGAACCTGGGTCTCTGGCGTTCTTTTAAGTTTGAATTTGGCGCCATAGCGCGTGACGTCATCGCGCCGGCGTCCTTGCGCCCACGTGGAGCCCTGGGCGCCGCCATCTTGGATTCGCCGCGCCGGGAGGAAGGACGCCGCCGCACGCCAGGTAGGGAGCGTCGCCGATTCCTGACAGTACCCCCCCCCCCCACGGGGGGCCACTGGACCACTAGGCCGAGGCTTCTGAGGAAATTGACCATGGAATGCCTTCACAAGACGAGAAGCATGTACATCAGAGTCTTTCTCCCAGGAGCATTCCTCAGGGCCGAATCCCTTCCATTGGACGAGGTATTGAAGTGATCCCCTGGAGAGCCTAGAATCCAGAATCTTCTCAACTTCGTACTCTTGCTGACCATCCACGAGGACGGCAGAAGGAGGGGACTGAGCAGAAGAGAAGTGATTGAGCACCACTGGTTTCAACAAGGAGACGTGAAACACGTTAGGAATCCGCATCTCTGGGGGAAGTTGTAGCCGGACTGCCACGGGATTGATCACCTCAGAGATGGAGAAGGGACCCAGGAACTTGGGACCCAGTTTCGGAGAAGGTACCTTCAAGCGGATGTTCTTGGAAGAAAGCCAGACTTTTTCACCAACCTTGTATGGAGGGGAAGGCTTCCTCCGACGATCAGCGAAGGTTTTGTGTACCAGGGAACTTTTCTCCAAATTAGACTTGGTGGCAGCCCAGATAACAGACATGTGAGCCGCCAAGTCATCTGCAGCGGGAACTTTGGAGAGGAGAAAATCTTGAGGGAAGGCCAAAGGATGTTGACCATACACTGACAAAAAAGGAGATCTTCCAGTGGAGGAATGACTGGCATTGTTGTGAGCGAATTCTGCCCACGGGAGTAAATCTGACCAGTCGTCTTGGCAAAGGGAAACATGGTTTCGCAGAAATTGTTCAAGAGCTTGGTTTACACGCTCTGCTGCCCCATTGGTCTGAGGGTGATAGGCTGAGGAGAACTGAAGAGACACTCCCAGAGACTTGCACAAGGAGCGCCAAAATCTGGACACAAACTGAGACCCCCTATCGGAGACAATTTCCACAGGGAAACCATGCAAACGAAAGATATGCTGTATGAAGAGTTGAGCCAGTTCTACAGCCGAGGGGAGTTTCCTCAGGGGTACGAAGTGTGCCATCTTGCTGAAGCGGTCTATCACTACCCAAATGACAGTGTTACCACAGGAGGGCGGCAACTCCACAATAAAGTCCATACCCAAATGCGTCCATGGGCGAGAGGGTACTGGCAATGGATGCAGAAGACCGCAGGGTCGGGAGTGGCTGGCTTTAGTGGTGGCACATACAGTACAAGCTGCGACAAAGTCTCGGACATCCTTGCGGATGGTCGGCCACCAAACTAGGCGTTGAAGAAGTTCAAGAGTTTTTTCAGAACCAGGGTGGCCAGCTTGTTTGGAGCTATGAGTCTGCTGGAGAATGGGAAGGCGTAACTCAGGAGGTACAAATGCCATCCCTATGGGAGTATCTGGAGGAGCGGCAGACTGGCTTAGCAATATTTGTTCAGCGAATTGGGGCAATACAGAGGCAATGATCCTGGATGGAGGAATGATAGGCTCTCGCTCTATAGGTAGACGATCCTCTGGGGAGAAACTTCGGGACAGGGCGTCTGCCTTCCGATTCTTGGTCCCAGGACGATACGTCAGGACAAAATGGAAACGGGAAAAGAAAAGCGACCACCTCGCCTGACGGGGATTCTGTCTCTTTAGAGACTGTAGAAATTCTAGGTTCTTATGATCGGTATAGATCGTGACCGGATGAGATGCTCCCTCTAAGAGGTGTCGCCATTCCTCGAGGGCGAGTTTGACAGCCAGGAGTTCACGATTCCCAATGTCGTAATTCTGCTCGGCGGAGGAAAACTTCTTGGAGAAGTATGCACATGGATGGAGCTTACCATCTGCAGAATGTCTCTGGGAAAGAATAGCACCTGCTCCTATATCAGAGGCGTCGACTTCAATAAAGAAGGGTAGATGAGGCTCTGGGTGTCGAAGAACAGAGGCCGAAATGAAGGCATCCTTCAGGGACTGGAAGGCTTCAAGGGCCACAGGAGGCCAACAATTGGGTCTCCCTCCTTTGCGGATGAGGGAAAGGATAGGAGCAATGCGTGAAGAAAAGCCTTTAATGAACTGGCGGTAATAGTTCGCAAATCCTATAAACCTCTGGATTGCTTTAGTACTCTGGGGGAGTGGCCACTTCTGGATAGCAGATACCTTGGCAGGATCCATTTCGAAGCCCCTAGACGAGATAATGTAGCCCAGGAAGGAGATCTTTGGTACTTCAAAAGTGCATTTCTCCAACTTGGCGAAAAGAGAATTTTCTCTAAGGCGAGAAAGGGCTTCTTTGACTTGGGAGCGATGGGTCCCCAAATCCTGAGAGAAGATAAGGATGTCATCCAGGTACACGACAACAGACTTCCCCAGGAGGTCCCGAAAAATATCGTTTACGAACTCTTGGAAGACGGCTGGAGCGTTGCAGAGGCCGAAGGGCATCACGAGGTACTCGTAATGCCCATCACGGGTATTGAAAGCCGTCTTCCACTCATCGCCCTCTCGGATCCTGATGAGATTATAGGCCCCACGGAGATCCAACTTAGAGAAAATCTTGGCCCCTTTTAGTTGGTCAAAAAGTTCTGAAATAAGGGGTAAAGGGTATCTGTTCTTAACAGTTATTTTATTGAGACCCCGGTAGTCAATACAGGGGCGGAGTCCACCGTCCTTCTTTTCGACAAAAAAGAAGCCAGCTCCTGCTGGAGAGGTAGAAGGACGGATAAATCCACGCTGGAGATTCTCAGAGATATACTCCTTCATGGCAGCCGTCTCTACAGGGGATAAGGGATAGGTCCGCCCACGGGGTGGCATGATTCCAGGAAGGAGATCAATAGGGCAGTCATACTGCCCATGCGGGGGAAGAAACTCTGCTGATTTTTTACAAAAGACATCAGAGAAGTCCCTGTAGACGGAGGGCAGAGCTGAAAGACTCGTAGAGGAGACTGTAACCCGCTGGAGTGGCCGAAGAATTAAACAATGTCGTTGGCAATACTGACTCCAACGGGAGATTTGACCCGATGACCAGTCAATGGAGGGGTTATGGAGTCGTAGCCATGGCAACCCCAGCACAACAGGAGACGAAGGACATGGAATGATCAGGAATGACATCTTTTCCAGATGTAGTGCTCCAATCTGGACAGATAGTTCACCGGTGGTTAAAGTGATGGTGTCCGTGGAGAGAGGTCTGTCATCGATGGCGAGGACCCGAATAGGAGGAGTCACTGGAAAGAGGGAAATGCCAACCTTTTTCGCGAATGCCAAGTCCATAAAGTTTCCTGCAGCTCCGGAATCAAGGAAGGCTGAGACTGGAATTGCCTGGGAGGGCAACCGGATCTGCACAGGAACATGAAATTGGTGAGATTGTTCCGCTGACTTAGGAACAATACTACCAGCAAAAGAAACAATAGTCTTACTTGAAGCAGGAGTATTCCCCAGCTTGACAGGGCAGGAAACCGCTAAGTGGGATTGTCCGCCGCAGTATAGACATGGGCCGGAAAGGCGTCTCCGAAGCTTTTCTTGTGCAGATAGTCGAGCCTTCCCAAGTTGCATGGGTTCCTCCGAAGGGGAAGAGGAAAACTGCGGGGAAGACGGTGGCATCATAGGGTTCTGGAAGCGTGGAGCCAGGACTGGATGAGACTTTTTACTCCGCTCTTTATCAGCCTGATGTTCTTTAAGGCGAGTGTCTACCTTAATAGCGAGAGCAATCAAATCTTCAAGGGAGTCAGGTAGATCTCTGGATACCAGGTCATCCTTCAGACGGGACGATAGGCCTTGATAGAAGACTGCCTTATAAGCCTCCTCATTCCAGGAAGTTTCCGCCATGAGGGTTCTAAAGTCTATGGCATACTCACTGGCACCGAGACTGCCCTGGCGGATTTGCAGCAGGCGTGAAGAGGCAGTAGCGACCCGACCAGGGGCATCAAAGATGGTTCTGAACATCAGTAGAAATTCCTTCACATCAAATGTCAGGGATGACTGACTCTCCCAGAGAGAAGTTGCCCATTCCAGTGGTTTGCCCTCCAGACGAGACATAACGTAGCCCACCTTCGCTCGCTCACAGGAGAATTGGGAAGGTTGGAACTCAAACTGAATCTGGCATTGAGTCACGAATCCCCTGCAGGCCTGCGGATTGCCACTGTAGCGCGGAGGAGGAGGTATTCGTGGCTCACGAGCTGGCGGCATCGCTGGCAGAGGAACCACCACAGCAGGAGGAATTTCCGCGACAGCGGGAGTAACGGGCAAACGGGACAAAATGGAATCAAGTACTTGCCCAATTCTGACTTGCTGGGATTCATACGCCTCCATACGGGACGCCAGTCCGCGAAGGGCTCTTCCAACGTCCGGTACCGCTTCCTCGGGATCCATGGCCCGAGTATAATGTCAGCGGGGGCCTCCGGCACCCACGGGAGGGGTGAAGTCAGGATCAAGGAGGAAGGCCGCTTCCAGCGAGTCCGAGCGAAGTACAGATGCAGGATAACCCAATAGCGAGGTCCGGTTCAGGCAAAGGTCACTTAAGGCAGGCAGCAAGGTTCAAGGTCAGGAACAGGCAAATAGACAGCAACAGTCAAGCAGATAGGAATATAGAAGCCCAGGAACACAATACGTAAATTGAGCTATACTCGGGCATTGAACCTGGGTCTCTGGCGTTCTTTTAAGTTTGAATTTGGCGCCATAGCGCGTGACGTCATCGCGCCGGCGTCCTTGCGCCCACGTGGAGCCCTGGGCGCCGCCATCTTGGATTCGCCGCGCCGGGAGGAAGGACGCCGCCGCACGCCAGGTAGGGAGCGTCGCCGATTCCTGACACTTATAGATAAACATCAACTGACACAAAACCTCTCCACATTTCTGTCTCTTAATGACATAACCAGTGAAACTAATGACCTGGAGCATCAGGTTGGTGACACAACTATATAGAGGAGTGGCAACATTCAATGGTTTATGCAGCCTACAACATCCCTTACATTTAAAATTTTAAATATATTTAATCAGTTAGAATTTAGAACAGAATTAGTAGAGACATTCTAGCTGGCTTACAAAATATAAAGCACTAATACAAAAAGGTGATGCTTCACAAAGGGCACATTTAGCTCTGATGCTCTGAATTAAAAGTGCATGTTGTACATATGTCCATATCAGTCATATTTTTTTCTAAATCCTTTTTCCTCTGTATGTTTCTAATAAAATATTAGGTGTGTGCAGTATTATTTTTATATTATGCTTTTTAACTTGGTAACCCAGAGCTTCTGAAAAAGTGGAGACCTCTCAGTGCTAATGTAAATGTGTGTGGAATTGTACCTCGCCTGTACAGTTTAAGCATTGCCACAAATTCATTGTTTCTTAGTAGAGAATAAATTGCTCGGCAGGCTGTTTATGAGATAGCTGACAACACCAATGAAAGAAAGAAGAGCAGAAGGTTGCAAAGTTAAACCAACATCTGCACTAGCAGTGCTTTAAAACAATATGGATGTGGTTGTAACTTTAGTCAGCCTGTTATCACTGGCCTGGTACAGTAAAACATGTAAACATGACCTTATAAACATCCCCTTTGTGGACACAAAAAGAGTGAACACGTGTTTACATTAATGGCTTCCTTAGCACATTAGAGGAAAACAGTTTTATTGCACTTTAACAGCTACAATAAAACTATTCACTAACTAATTAATTCCCCCACAATTCATCTGTCACCTACACACAGTTGAATATGTCTAGAATCCATATGCACAGTTACAAAACACATGCCATGCAGTTGTAGACTTAACTAAAAGAAACATTACCTCATTCTGTTTAAATGTCAGATAGATAGATAGATAGATAGATAGATAGATAGATAGATAGATAGATAGATAGATGGATAGATAGATAGATAGATAGATAGATAGATAGATAGATAGATAGATGATAGATAGATAGATAGATACATAGATAGATACATAGATACATAGATAGATGATATACATAGACAGATGGATAGATAGATAGATAGATAGATAGATAGATAGATAGATAGATAGATAGATAGATAGATACATAGATAGATAGATAGATAGATAGATAGATAGATAGATAGATAGATAGTTAGATAAATAGATAGATGATAGATAGATAGATAGATAGATAGATAGATGATAGATAGATAGATAGATAGATAGATGATACAATAAAAAATCCAGATGATTTGTATTCTTTAGATTAATATTTGCTCATTTTTGGAGACAGTTAATTATTGGATAAACTAAATGCAATAGTCCTCTTTAATGAATTAAGTTTATAGGATTATTTTATAATACATTTTATAAATTGTATTAATGTCATATAAATAAAATTACTTATGGTTATAAATTATACAATGTTTTATAACATTAAAATGAATGTAAACTTTAGGGTTTCTATGGTTGTGTATATGGAGGGGAAAATTGCATATCTAATCCACACTGCTCATTATTATTTTATTCTTCTTATTTTTAGCCAAAGATGTTGAGGAATATTTAGGGAGATCTTCAAAATGATCAATAAACAATATTACTATGTACAGTTTTCTGATCTGTCTGTATTTCAGTATCAGGGCATTGTATTATCACACAAAAGTCATGCAATACTGCTCATTAATAAGCACATTGCTAGGTGAAAACATAGCCCAATACAACCCATAACCAATCTCATGCAGTAGACTAACTGGAGCAAATCTTGCATATCAGATTTCTGGAATAAAACCATGCACCTGATTATAGTAGATGCAATAATGCACGTTGCATTTTGAGTAAAACACATGGTGGCTGTCTAATGAATAGCACACACATGCATACATTATAGACTGGGTGCATAGCAAGGAAGTATATTTTTTCTTCATTAGTACAGGTATAGGATCTGTTATCTCGAATGCATGGGACCTGGGGTTTTCCTGGATAAGGGATCTTTCAATAATTTGGATCACCAGTCTGCTTAAAATCATTTAAATATTAAATAAATACAATAGGATTGTTTTGCCTCCAATAAGGATTGATTATATCTTAGTTGGGATCAACTACAAGGTACTGGTTTTTTATTACAGAGAAAAAGGAAATCATTTTTAAAAGTTAGAATTATTTGTTTATAATGGAGTCTATGGGAGATGGCCTTTACATAATTCAGAGCTTTCTGGACAAAGGGTTTCTGGATAAAGGGATACAATACCTATATATATATATATATATATATATATATATATATATATATATATATACATATATATAAGATTTGTGTACCAGGTACCTACACAAGCAATTGTCAGCTTTACAGTTAATTTTTTTCTCATTTAATCATTTCTTTTCCTTTTGTTCATTTTTGTTTCAGTTATCGCTGAAATACACATTTTAATTGTATTGTCCATATTTCAAACATCTTCGGCTTTCAGCATTTGCATAGATATTTTCATTCAACTTACCTTCAGAACCATAAAACCTTGATTCAAAACTTGGCAGCATTTGCAGAACTACAGGAAAACTTTACACTGTGTATACTTCCAAATGAATCCAGGAAGCTAAAACACTAACAAAAACATGTTTTGTAGGCCAGAAAGCAGAATGTGGTCTACAAGACATCTACTACCTGCTTTCAAATTCATGCCAAGACTCAACACATTTTGCATATTTGGTTTATTTCTAATGTACAGTATAACAGCATGAATAGCATAGTCGTTAGGGAGGAGTACTGGAACATATGACACCTGTGAATGACTGGATTATAATGGTCATAAATTGAGACATTATAAATATAAAGTGTTAATGAGAACTTTTGGCAGCACTTACACAAAGGGTTGGGAAATGTTAATTAATACCCACAAGAACTGCATTGTTGGTGCTTCTCTGAAATTTTTCCTATGTGAAAAACTCCTATCTCATGTGCAAAAAGTAATGTCTTATTTTATTAAATCAACCCCTATTTCCCTTTTTTTCTGGCAGCAATCAATGGCAGCAAACATATCTACGTGTGTGTATAATTGACATTGCATCACAGTTTCCATTTCTAAGTTTGGTTTGGTGTATTTGGTGTATTTTCTCCAATAATATATATCCCCTACAGCACAGTCAATTAACTAAAATGTGAATGTGACAAGTTTTGAGTATTAAATCCAATGTGAAAGTACGATTTTAAGCAAATATGTGGTTACCATAAAATTACACCTGACGTATTAATGCAAGAAGACAAGAAAAATTACATTCACACTTTTTTTTAGTAAAAAAGTCTTGTTGGTGCCCCACTGAGTTACTTACCTTAACAACTTCTGTCTCCCGAATGTATTATTAGGATAGTAACTGATCCTTAATATACTGTAGGTAAATATGATAAATATGATAAAAAGTGAATATGGTGGTCTTACAAAAATCTTAAATATTTAAAATTATAGTATTTTGTCACAAAATCTCTATGCTGCCCACATCGGGAGGGAGCTATAATCACCATCGAGAGCACATATTTGTGAAACTATAAAGTGGATAGAAAAAGAACATTGTGGTTTTTCATGGGAAGACAGCCTTAGCCTTAAATGTTTAGCAATCATGTACAAATATAGAATCTACCTGATCTACGTTTATACTAGCTATTCATACAATTAGCAATAACATTAGTATGTAGCTACTATGTGTAATGTTTCAGAAGCAATAAGTGTTTTAGGTGCCGTACATCAGCTAAGAGCAGCAGCATACTTCTTACAGTATAGCAAAGCATAAAGGGCAGTGGAACTTCCTCAGAAGAATAATTCAGCTATCTCCTTTCCATTCTTTGCTTTACAGTTTCATTGTCAGTTTTACTTAGAACCGAATGTACCTTTCCCCCTTTCTGCTTTCATTTTCAATTAACAGTTAGTCCAGCAGGCATCCTTGTAGGTGCTAGTTTCTCCTTTGATGTGGTACAACAATTGAATAGGCAACTAATCTGCTAAAACTAAACTTCACTCTCTTAAAGGGATGCTGACACATTGAAAAAATCCCAGGGCCTGGTTTTATTTTTCAAAGTAGCCAGCATTTTTTACCCCAATGCAGGTGTTGCTCTTAAGGAATCAAGTTGCTCTGTGTTTAATTGTGCAGCAAACTTGTTTGCAGTGCTTCTTAAGTTGAATCTAGAACTTTGCATGGATGCACAGGTAAACATTCAGTGTTTAAACAAAATAAACAGTACTTAGCAAACAAATCCAGATGATTTTAAAAAATGTATAATATCCTTTGAATATTGTGAAAATGCACTTTAAGGAGTTGTGTGCGTCAGTGTAGAAGCTCTTTCTTACATTCTTTTTCATTGCAGACAATCGTTTCTCAAAGGAGGATTATAACCTATTTCCTGACAATCTGTGGAAAATTCCTGAATCCGGGGATATAAATTTCCCATTTCATTGGCTGCTAGGTAAAACCTCATGCTATTTTAGCCATACATACATTGAAACCATTTTAGCATCAGTAGAACATAGTTTAAACACTTCTATATCAGGTAATGAGTAAGGCAAAATCTATGCACTCTCAGTAGTCCACTGTATTGTGAGTTTATATCAAGAAAGGGTTGGAACCAATTATATGTTGGAGGGAGTTCCAGGTGAGGGATATTCTGACACTAAAGAAAAAATAGGTTAATATAGATAGCCTCATACGGAGGCAATCCACATACTGGTAACAACCAATTCTATACATTCTGTTGATCAGTTAAGGTATGATCCTAATACTCAAGGCGACAAACATACATTTGTGGATCTAGATTCTAGATCCAGGCTCTAGATTCTTATTTGCCTTGCACCCTTATTAAGATACAGTAAGATACTGTTATATATAAGTATACACTAAGCTGATTCATATACTGTTTTTTTCAGAGAGTAAACTGAGGCTTTCTGTCCAGAAAGTAGGTCCAGGACTCTTATTTCAGGTAAAAGTTGGTTCTGTTAAGTTTGACTTAGGAACCTGTTATTCTTTGATTGTCTACACAGGAGAGAGATTGATTGAATGTTCTGACTGGATATTGCCTGTCTTTGTGTGTCATTTTAAAAGGTGGTTAAACAAAAAAAAAACAAAAAAAAAAAAACCATAAAAAAAGTAATCACGATGGGCATTTCGTTTATGACATGGCAACAAATCATTATGAATAGATCTCTAGTACTGCAGGAGAAAAGTCTTTCCAATGGGCGTCCCTGCTAAAGTGCAGTTTAAATACATATACATATAACAGAGAATCTTCCTTGTTTAGGGAATAAAAGTGATCGTGTACATTGTATGATCTTTTGGGCAGGGCTCTCTTCACCTCTTGTATCGTTTATTAATTGTGTTATATGTTACTCTTTAATGAAACCCACTTATTGTACAGCGCTGCGGAATATGTTGGCGCTTTATAAATAAATGTTAATAATAATAATTTTAGTTTTTGAATAGAGTTTAGATAGAAAGGTGTTTTTCTTCTTACAGTAAGATGAGTACTAGAGCATTTCAGCAACAATTAAGGTGGTTTTATGGTGAGATTCATCTATATTGTTCTTAAAATTTAATGTTAATTTTTACCACATACTCCCATGTTCCTGATTGTCTGTGCAGACTATTAACCTATGGCACTGGCTACATTTTCACAATAGACCCTGGGCATGGGAAGGCGAGCATAATAGTCAAAGCCACCTCAGGGTACAGCTCTGTGCTCTTTTTCCTGTTGCAGTAACTCCCTTTTGATAAAAATAGCCAAGTGCTTCAGTGAGAAAACAAGAGGTAAAAACAATTCTTCTGCTAAGGGTTTCGGCTTTGCTTTTCATCTTGCTTAGAGAATTAATAAAGCCAACAAAGCAGAAACTATAGTCTCGAATTAAGCAAACATTTAACAGTCAGTTGCAACTGTTTTCTAGATGATATGGTAAATAGTTCTTAAGGAATGCATTTTATTCAAACACCCTCTGTGAAGAACTGACTTCTAATCCCTTTGCTTATGTGTGATGACATTTCTAAGTAAAAAAAAAAAGCACAGGAAATGATACATGCAGTTATTGAAGAGAAAAATCATTTCTTGCTAAGGAAGTGATAATCATAATATTCCTTGATCTCTAGAATTAAAAAAAGATTGGAAATTCCTCCAAAAACCTTAAGAAAAAGTTATTTGTTTCTGGTGACAATAGCAAACTTGAGAAAAAGTTATTTGTTTTGGTGACAATAGTCAGGACAAGTCTGTGTACATGGCCTTACTAAAAACAAAAAAAAACAGAATGTGCATCTGTATCAAACCAGCAAAAGTAGCAGCTACACAGGAAATCAAAGGTCTCTTTCTGATGGATGGCTAGCCTTTGGTCTAGGATAGTGATCCCCAACCAGTGACTCGCAAGCAACATATTGCTCACCAACCCCTTTGATGTTGCTCCCAGGGTCCTCAGAGCAGGTGCCCATTTTTAAATGGGCAATTTTTGGAACCATAGAGACACAGTTTTACTCCTGCATGCTAGCAGTTTACTTGGGGCTACCAAACAGCCAATCACAGCTGTTATTTGGCATCCCCAAAGAAATTCTTTATTTTTGTATGCTTCCCAACACTTTTTATATGTGTGTGTGGCCCCCCAGATAAAAAAAAGGTTGGGGATACCAAGGAGGTGAAAGGCACAGGGAGCGCTAGCAACTTAGAACTGTGTGGTATCTATAGGGACTCACTTTTGTGTTACTTAAAGTGTGTGCAGTTAAGGGGAAAGTAATATGCATCCGTACCCAGCCCATGTGTTGCCCTTTCAGTCATAGGTGTTCCTACCTGGTACAAAATCTTGCCTCTGCTTGAGGCATATGGAATTTCACTGGAATGAATGTTGCTTTGTAGGAAAATAAAATGATAGTAATGATTTTCTGCACTGTCTAAAAAAATGAATTTGGTTTTGATAATACACTAGGACATTTGAACAAAAGCCTATATATTTTCACTATTATCCAATGCTTATTTCTTCTTTTGGTGTTAAATATCACGTACTGTATATGCAGATGACATCCAGATATATTTAGACACCCCTGCACTAACCTCTGATGTTCAAACCTAGATTGCTAACTGCCTCCTGGCTATCTCCTTCTGGATGAACCACCTCAAACTTAACCTAGCTAAAACAGAGCTCATGGTCTTCCTGCCCAAACTTGGCCCTCCTCCTCCTTTCACCATTACTATTGATGGCATGACCATAAACCCTGTAAATTCTGCACACTGCCTTAGGGTTATCTTTGACCAGTCCCTCTCCTTCTCCTTCTCCCTCTCCTTACCATAATAATAACACTGCCAAAACCTGCTGTTTCTTCCTCCGCAATATTGCCAAGATACGCCCCTTTCTTTCACAAGTAACAGCTAAAACACTAATCTAAGCCCTTATTCTTTTCCGCTTAGATTACTACAATCTCCTACTAACCGGCCTCCCAGACTCCCACCTCTCTCCCCTGCAATCAGTTTTAAACTCTGCTGCCAGGATCCTCCTGCTCTCTCCAAAGAGGGAACCTGTTCAGCCTCACTTAAGCTCTCTTGCATGGCTGCCTATTAAGCCAAGGATAGCATACAAAATTCTTCTGCTAACATTCAAAGCCCTTCACTCCTCTGCTTCTCACTACATTTCTTCACTGGTCTCCCTGCAAGTTCCTGGTCGTCTCCCCTGCTTTTCTCAGAGCCTCCGTCTTTTTACACCATCCACACCCACTGCGCTCTCTTGTCTTAAACCTTTCTATCTCGCTGCCCCTTACCTCTGGAACTCTATCCCTGATGCCTCTGTAGGGAACACTCACCCACTCTCTTTAAGAAAAAGCTCAGCTGTTACCTTCTGGAGCTCTAAAACATTATTTTGCCCAGTCCTGCGCTTAACGGCAAATGCCCATACCTGGTGCACTCTTACCTTCCAATTTGTGCCTATATGTTACCAAACCACTTAGATTGTAAGCTTTACGGGGCAGGGACCTCCTTCCTACTGTGTCTCATACCACATGGCACTTATATATATATATATTGTATTTATTTATTATATTACTTGTCCTCCCTGTGTGTAATTTTGTATTCTGTAAGATTGTACAGCGCTGTGTACCCTTGTGGCACTTTATAAATAAAGTTATACATACGTATGTATGTATAACTTTATTTATAAAGTGCCACAAGGGTACACAACGCTGTACATGCATTTGTGTTTAAAAACAGCATGTAAAGCATTAGGTAAAGCATCACAGTTTCAGAAGGAATCGATTTATTTACGCGGTGAATCCTGTATTTAGTGTATTCCCATCTACAATGCAATAAAACCCATGTTGTTTTTGCATAGGGAAGAGTATTTCAATAGTTAAATATTATTCATTTTGCTCACATAGCAGGAAACAAAATGAGTGTGATTTTAGCTATCTTTATAACAAACCACAACTGAGCCAACATCCTATCAGAATCCACAATTCGCACTTATCACAACATTGATGATACCATCATGTCAAATGAAATTATATAAATGTACAAATTAAAAAAACACATAGGCCATGTCACTATGCTTTTATATTTAAAGTTCCCATTTCTAGTATTAGAATTAAGTTTTGATTTACTTCTTTGTCTGTTTAGGGGCAATGGTTCGCAGGGTGGACACTATTATGACTAAGCATTAGGATGCACTAATTACAGGATTCAACTGGAAACACTTTCAAACAAAAAACTCTTCTCGGTATGTCAGTTAAAAGTTCCAGGCAATGGGAAAAGATAGGTTTTTGCTTTCAGATAATTTATTTTTATTATTATTTTATTTAAATAGGCAAATTAAGGCAAATATGTAGTTTACTATTAAGGAACATACAAGTGTTGTGGTCCCTTCCTAATTTATATGTCCTTCTAAATTCATCCCAGGTTGATGGTGACAGTATAAGTACAGCTTCCTGACATGCCAACACCCCTGCTGCCAACAGGTATGCTTAACTTCTTACATGCTGCTCACTAGTTTACATGCCATTTCCTTTGCACGTTGCCACAGCTGGCTACTCTCTTACTTCCTCCACCACAGGTTTCTCACTTTCCCTGCCAGTCATTAATTTACTGCCCCAATGCTGGAAGTGCTACCCAACCATTAGTACCCTAGATTTTCCACCTTTTTTTGCCTACACCTAGTTCTGGAATTCAAAATGTATTAATACTTTATAAAATTGCCCTTGAACTGAATTACTGTATAGTTGTTTTTAGAAGTGATGTCATGTTGAATTTGACGTAATTGAAATGAAGGATTATGCCATTATAAAAAAAAAAATGACCAATGGCTTATTCCATTTTTTTAATAACGTATTAATTCAAATTTGTTTTTTTTTACCATTGACTTTAAGTTTTCTATAAGCATTTTACATAATGCAAATGTACAATCAGTTTTTTGCCTTGTAGGTACTATCATACATAGTGAATTTTCATAAAACATTGCTTAACACCAAAAAGCTGAACACTATTATAAATATTTACAATTTGGCATAAAATACTAATAGTGGTTACCATGTGGGATTCGCTGCTTGCAAACTAGAACAAATTCTGGGTATAGTGTTTGTTGTGATGTGAGTTTTTGAGCCTGTTACTCCACTGCTTATGTCTTTTCTATTTGTCCTCACAGAGTCATTACCTGGCACAATTATTCTTTCAAAGTTAATTGCAAGATAGCCTAATTATATTTGATGATTAATGAAGAAATGTGCAGAGGAGTAATAAAAACCAGGGACCATTGCTTTTATAAGATAAGTCAGCTTCCTGTAATTAGAAAGAGATGAAGAAATGGGGGAAAAGTTTGCCTTAAGCGTGAACAGAATAAGAAAAAGAACCTGCATGTAAAACAGTCATGATGTGAATATTAAAAGATAAGCAAATTGCATAGCAATTAGGACAAATTTATATATATATATATATATATATATATATATATACAGTATATATATATATATATATATTTTATTTATTTTTTTTGGTAAAGATGTACAGACTCCATAATTTTTGGATTCATCCAATTATTGCATTTTACACAATAGTAAAACAAACAAGGACTTTTGCACATTCCAATTTGAGCAAAATCTAAAGTAATCTTTTCTGAAAAAACGTGTGTTGTCTTTCATTGACTTGTACTTTACATTTTTGAATTCATAGGTTATGTAGGATGATCAAATATCATTATAATTTCTTAAATTTACCATATCTTCCGTCAACCTTGATAGCCTAATTTAACCCTAACATTTCATTGCTAAATTGTGCTTATTACCAATAGCGTGTTTGGTGCAAAAATTCCAAACAAATAAGGTTCAATGCTGAATAAAGGTCTTATCCTGTAAGTTCTTGGGTGTACCTATATTACAATTTTGACTTGATCTTCTGGCCCCTGACTTTCTGCTTTTTTTCTGACCATGTTGATTGCGGCCTGCATCGATCATGGCATGAAGCGTGCTAGGCATTGCATGTAGGGGGTTGCTTTGCTGTTTTTATTGGATTGAAATAAACATAAAACCTTTTTACTTATTTACAAGTGGTTTTTGAGCTTCTTTTTTGTATTTAGTAATGCATCGATCTTTTGCCTGAATGTGCCTTTGAGCTTTTTTAACCCCTTGGATACCACGAATTGGATTACCTAAACACAGCTTCCTCCTTGGTCAAGGATTCAACCCTGTTAAACACAGTCTATAGTGTAAAAAGGCATCTTAATAGGAAATCTGATCGAAAATAATAAACCTATGGACAATATTATGTAGCTACACTGTGCTTCACACAAAAACTATTGCTCTATGAGGCTACAATGTTATTGTTATTATTACAATATTGTATTAATACAATCAAATTTATTAATTAAATAAACACAAAAAATTCTGGCCAAAATTGTGATTACAAATTGTCTTAGATTATCACTGTCTACATCTTAGTAAAGGTTAATATTTAGATGTAACTACCCTTCTGTTTGGAATTCTTATGCATTCTATACTGTATATATTATGGACATGGTGGGATGACCAGAGCTGGAATGCCCACCAGATAAAGAAGACATGAACAAAGGCCATTAAAATAGTGAGTCTGCCAACCAGCTGTCCCACCAAAAATAATCCTCAATAATCCTTATAGCCGAATCATACTATTTCTGTGGCTTTTTACATAATTAACAACATTAAAATCTAATGGTCCTCTTTCTACAGAGATTTGTGACCAAAAATATTGGCAATAGCCAAACAATAAATCACCAAATTACTAGAGCAATACATCACATTATGTTATTATTAATCTAACTAATTTGTAACATAGATGTACATTTCCCCAGTGTAATGCAGTAGCATTTTACGTTTATAGATTCAGTAGATCCCATGCTTTACACAACCATTACACTGATCACTATATGTAATTTATTTTTATTGATGTTAGGTTTTTTTTTGTGCAAAATAAAAACAACTGCAAAAATGCATTTGCTATATGGATAAGGAAAGAAAGGATGCACTTCTGCATTAATGTACCTGCATGCACTGCGCTGTGAGCCCATATCTATTTAGTTTACACCTGGTAAGCTATATTTTTGTAGTCTTTGTTTGGATTTAATTGCTTATTCTGAATGGGAGCTTTAAACAATAAGGGTCTGGAATTATGGCCAGGTTTTGAGTCATATGTTGCCTGCTTTGATGTAGTTATTTATTTTAAATCAAGACCTGAACCTTATGGTATTTCTTTGGTCACTTTGTAAGAACCAGAGGGTGTGAGAAAACTCAGAGAGCAAAGAAAGATGTGATTGTTTGATTGTCATCCTCTACCCAACCACCTGGCCACCATGATACTGATGAGTGGACAGACATAATGGCTGTCTCAAACCAGAAATGTCCCTTACGTTTTTAAGGTCATGAACTAGAAAGCATTAAAGTAGGTATTGTGACCTTACATTTCACTACTCAACATATTGTCTATTTTTTCCTAGGATGGGAAAAACAAAAGGTCACTTTTATTTTGTTCATCTTCTTGTTGATAGTAAAGTTTAACATGGTAACTTTGCCTATGATTTAATGCTGTCATTTGATTTATTTTAATGATCAACTTAATCAGCAATTCATTAGTTAATTTGTAATATTGCATTATTTGTCTTATTTATTATAGTAAAAGTGTGTTAGGAGTATTGGAAAGTTACACTGATGAAAAAAAAGTGGTCACAAGAATCCAAGCTGGTTAGTGCCTTTGTTATATTTACAGTTATCTAAGCAGTTTCATTCTAGCAATGCCCTGGTTTTTTTTTTCTTTTACTTTTTTTAGAGGAAAGTTGACTGCAATTTTTTGCAAGAAACAAAACTGTTTATCATGTTCTTTCATTACAATTAATATAAATGCACAAATACCACCTGACGAGTTCTGAGAAACATTCTGGTGACAAATCCCTTGATGGAAACAAGAAATGTCCGCAATTATTTTTAAAAAATCGTTGTGTGTTGTTACAATATTTCTAATCGCTTTAGTAGTGAGGGTATAGTATAGTAAAGGTATGGAACCTGTTATCCAGAATGCTTGAAATGCAGAATGCATGATATTTATATGAGTATATCCTATATCTTTATTCTAATATACTGCATAGTGCTATGCACAGACACAGGTACAAGTGCCTACCCTTAAGTGTCTTAATATGAGGTTCAGTTCTTTATAAATGTGGGGAAACAGTTGCTTGCAAAATATCGCCTTGAATAATCACAGTGCAGGGGCTTAAGGTGGTCATATGTCTACTTCTAAGGGCCTATAGATTGTACAAATTTGGCCAATTCACCATGTTTTATTCACAATACATTATCCTCGCTGATTTTGAGAACCATCAAGCCGAATACTACAATTGCCAGTAGGTGCAAGCTATACATCAATACACTATGGGGCTGATTTACTAACCCACGAGTCCGAATTGGAAAAATTCAGGTTGGAAAATGAACATTTTGCGACTTTTTCGTATTTTTTGCGATTTTTTCGTCGCCGTTGCGACTTTTCATATATTGTCGCGACTTTTTCGTGACCATTACGACTTGCGCAAAAAGTTTCGACTTTTTCGTAGCCATTACGATTTGCTCGTATCTTGACGCGACTTTTTCGTATTGAGCGCTCGTAAGCGGCGGGTGAAACTTTCAGACTTAGCATGATTTTGGAAGCCTCCCATAGGGCTCAATGGCACTCTGCAGCTCCAACCTGGCCCAAGAAAAGTCACCATACTGAAGCTTGAATGAATCCGAAACTTTCGTACTCGGCGCGAAAGCAAAAAAGTCGCGACTTTTCGCGCAAGTCGTAGCTCTACGAAAAAGTTGCGACATTTTGCAAAACAGTCGTAATGGCTACGAAAAAGTCGCGACAATTTCCGAAAAAATCGCAAAATACCGATCATTACAAAAAAAACGCATTCGGACGCCTTCGGACCGTTCGTGGATTAGTAAATGTGCCCCTTTGTTTTATGTTTTGCCCTATTCAGTAGGGGCAAACTATTTTCATGAAGGTGCAGAATACGAAGAGATCTTTAATAAATTTAAAGGCATCCAATGCAAAATACTTCCTTTGCAATGGGAAGCACCAAAGCAGGTGGGACACATCAAGTTGCATTCCACCTGCATTTGGCACTTCCCTGCGGCAGAGGTATTACAAATTGATTGAAAAGTACAGGCTGCACCTTTATACACTTCAAGGAAGTTGCGGTGGAATGCATGAAAAATCTGCTGTAAGGAACCACATAATGAAATGCTTGTGTGTAAAAGCACTTAACCTATAGATGTTCTGCACCTGAATTATCTAACTAGGCATAAGCCTTAACCCCTTTTCCCCCATGCAAATCACTATAGACTTTCTGATATACCAGAAAACCACATACTGATGTACATCTTCTGTCCAGTCACATTTTCCATGCTGATAACTATAGGTTGGCTGATAATTTGGTCACGTTCATTACAGTTTTTAGCTCAGATTGTAAGAAGCTTTTGTATAAATATACTTAAAGTGAGCATGCATGTTTTTTTTCAAATTTCTACTTCCATATGCATGAAATGAGTTGGCCTACAATATCTCTGATCTTAATAAGAATATAACTCATTTGCATACATCTCTCTATCCTAACAATATGACATGTTTTTATCCTTCAGGCACTCGGATAGGTTATACAAAGCATTACAAATACAAGTGGTATAGTTGTCTTAAAGCTAAAGAACTCCAAAAATGCGAAGAATGGTGCAGAGGTGATTGAAAAAAAACATAAAAGGAATAACCACAGAATATAAAGGGAGGAGTGATGTATAAACTGCTTTTTCAGTTAAAGATGCAAATTAAATTTACTCTTTTCATTTTGGTTTTACTTTATGATCTCTTTTATTGACGAGTACCATTAATATTTATTTTTTTTGTTTTCCACCAGCATTCATTCTCTGCAACTGAAGAGCAGAAATAGAAATTCCCTGGCTTCTGAAATATGGTGTAAGTTTTATTAAAGTGACAGGGGGCAGAACTATCTGAAATAAAGCCAATGCAATAACACAAGCCCAGAAGCTTGACAAGTCTGGTAGATAGCTGTCCTTCCTGATGGACTGAAGAGGGATGGGTCCAAACTAAAGACTTGGGAGCAGATTTAGTACGATTGGAAACAATTTGGAACAACCACGATAATTTCTGATGTGCGTAAATTGCACAAAAATATTGTGTAGTGGTTGTACGAAAATTTTGTGGTTACGATCCAAAAGTTACGAAATGTTCATATCCAAACAATCGTAAATGGCGTGAAACCTTTCTTGGTTTGAAACTACAATGCATGATTTTGGAAGCCTTACATAGGACTCAATAGAACTCTGCAGCTCTAACCCGGGCAAAAGAAAGCTTGAATGAATTCCGAAATGTTCGTACTCGTTGTGACAAATACGATTTTGTCACAGAAATTGACGAAACCACGAAAAAGCCATACAAATTAACGAAAATATAGTGGAAATAACGCGCAGTTCTAAAAATTTGAATAAATACGAATTTTACTCATTCATACTCATTCGGACTTTACTGAATGGGCCCCTTGGTGTATGGTCTAACAACAAATTTACTTTATTTTAGCATACAAAGCTTTTTCTCTAGCTGTTGTAAGACTACAACTCCCAGTGTCACCCTTGCAGTGTATCTTATAGAGATGTAAGAGTGGAACTATAGTTAAAGCCTATACCTGTCAGATCAGTTCTTGCATGACAAAAGGAAAGCCCATAACGATGACAGATGTACAGATAAGCTCCCATAAGCAGGATTGCTCTGTTTATTTTTTGACTCAAGATGTTTATATAATTAATTTCCCTCTGAAAAAAGTCAGAGCTAAATTTTCAGCAATATTATAGAGATTTTTGTAATATTTGTAACATATACAAGATTGTATTTGACCCACTACACTTAAAAAAGAATGAGATAAAAAATCAAGGTTAGCTTTTATTCCATAACATTTAACAAAATAAACTGCTTTAAGAGCAACATACAATAATACGTCTAAGCTGTTCATAAACCCCTAACACTAAAGAAACATGACTTAGTTTAAATACCAGGCCAGTTTGTGAGAAAGCATACCCTGATTCCATGTTGCCAGTCAGGTTTGGTAAGCACTGTTGAAACAGAGCCTTTACGCACAAGCATAATAACAGTGGGGATGTGAATGAGGCTTGTTTACTGCAGTTCATGAACTCTGTTATAATGATGCCACCAAAGTCAACAAAAAAAGGGGGGCAGTCAATTCACAAAAGAGTAAACTATGTAGTAAATTTCTAGTTTGAATTGGTTAATCAACCAAATTATTGTTAATCCACCAATGTTGCAACCAGTGAAATAAGCTTTCCTGTTTCTGATAGTGGATTAAGTTCTGATACTGTGGCTGTCAAAAGGGATTGATTGCCAAAACATACAATTAAGCGATTTCACGTAAACACTCCCTACAAGGTTTTAGTACTGTACAACCTGTAAGCAACATGACAAAAATGTAAGGCTATAATTAAAAAGAAAACCTGGATTACATGAATTAGTCTGGTAATTGTGTGTAAAGACATTTAGTGCTTGTTCCTAATTCCAGTAAATACATAGAAGGTAAGATAATAGGTGCTCCCTAGGCTGCACTTTGTGCATGCTGCAGTTGAGGTTACATGATGACTGTCAGGGTTGCAGATGATTAAAATATTCCCTTTATACAGTCAGTTTAATTTATTGTATTATATTATACATGCACAATCAATATGATCAGTCTTTCTCTCCAACAAGCTTCTGTTTCATGTGGCTCCTATAGATCAGGATAGCCTGTTGGGGAATGGGGCAACATGTCAGAAGTCAAATCAGCATACTTATGGTAAACATTAGACAGCAATGCTTCAGTTGTAAGGTTTTACAAGCAGAGCTTTTTTGTCTCTTCTCTGCTGCTCTATGTAAAGTTGGTTAATGGCACCTGTAGGTTATAGTACTACTATAAAATTGTCAGGGGGTGGTATTACAAAGAGAACTGAGGCTCTCTAAAAAGGACTTGTACCCCGGAGAAAGCTGTACTCTGCACCTAGCACCAGATTATAAATCTGGCACAAGGTGCACAGAGCAGCATCAGAAAGCATAGACCAGACATGTCCTTACCTCCTGTTTTAGTACTTTGCAAACTGCCTCAGATGGCATAACTGACCCTTATAATCACAAACAGCTGCAACTTTTGTGGAAGTCTTTTATATTTATATACCAGCAGACAGAAAGATGTGACCTTGATCCAGGCATACTTGGGTGCACCATGGACTGGGTTTATTTGGGTTTGTTTGAGGCATTCCACTGACAAAAACATCCAAAAAATTAACTCCAGGAGACCATCCCCTCATGCTGTATTCATGGCTATCTGTTAACAACTAGATTTAGAGCCAATATAAAAGGATTATAAAAGAACTATTTATTTTATTACTTTTAGGCTTCTGCCACATGGGGCTAAATCTCGGCCAGCAGAAAAACACTAAGACAGAGAACCAGCCCCTATGCTAGCATTAGCATTCTTCTTTGCCTTCACCTGGGACCATTGCGTCAAACATGTGGCACATGTGGTCAATATCAGCACTGAAACGCAAGAGGATGAATTTTAGAACGGATATCTGCTGCGTATCCCTGCACCCAGGCCGACACAATGGTTCCAGGAGCAGGCAAAGAAGAAAGCTCATACAAGTATAGGGACTGATTCTCAGCCTGCGTTTTTTCACAGGCAAGATCAGCCCTGTGTGACTATAAACTGGCACAGTACCAATAGACCTGTAGATCAAAACAAATTACTAAGGGCCAAACTTGATATATTTTTTTAACGATAGCTGTTCTCACATCACAAATATACACCACAAAGTCCTGGGTCTATTTAGGGTCCTTAGGGGTTTATTGTGACAGTTTATCCAAATGTTTGCATGCTAATCAACAAACCACAGCCTTTTGTTTATGCTCAGGACAGCCTCAGGGTGAGTGCGGCTATATACATGCACGCCTTCTATGATAACAAACTTTTAGCTTAAAGGTATTTTTAAAACAGAGAATGCTACTTTTTCACTGCATTACCATATTCCTCAGCAAGGTCTCTCACATTTTTATTTTGTTGTATATTTCATGTAAGAATATCTTCAAAAGAAAAAGGGGAATAATAACAATAGCAGTGTAAACATAAAGAGCTTCTTTGCACATCTTATAGTACCAGAACGCCCCGCCCCCCCCCCCCCCCCCCCCGAAAAATAGAATGACATACTAGTATTTTTAAAGTGTTTATATTATATTAAGCATATCTATTAAGCAATGACAATGCAGAGATGCATGACAGGGGCAGGCAGGAGCAAACTCCACTGACCACCAATGAATTAAAAAACTTAAATCCCACTGTCCCCCAATGAAACCCCCATTGTAACTATTTATATGAACTACATCTCATAAAATAATATTGGGATCTACTTACTGAATTATATGAGTTTACACCTAAATGAACTTTCCAGTGGTGAAATTACCTAATTCCACCCAATACACAATTTACATAACCTATGGAAAAACGTATGTTAGTTTTGTAGAATGTTCTGTAACTTGGGTTTCCAGCAATGACAATGAAGAGCAATATGACAGGAGAAGGTAGGTAGGGTTTTCATTTAGGTCATTAGGTCATTTAGGCCCCAATGAACTAATAAGCAAATTTAATTAATGCAGTTGCACAGTCAAAGTACTGTCAACTATGTACTAACCTGGAATAAAAAAAAGTCTAGTAAAGGCTTTGTACTATTATGAGCATGCTCTCCTACCCATTATACCCATTATGAATAGCAAAGCATTTGACTACAACTAAATAATTCAGCATTTATGTTTCTCGTCTGAAGTTTGCTAAAACTGAAACATAATCCAGGTTAATTACAGCTGGCAGAGGTAACTTGTGCAATGTTACAATGAAATTAAAACCTGTCAAATAGGAGTAACATAGGTGTTTTTTTTAAATGAAGAATAATGCATTAACACCTTGAATTGTATAGTCTTTTGTAAATGGCAAATCTGGCAGGAATACCCTAGAGTATTTTTCAGTCATATTAAAAAATTGTTTCCCTGCACATGTGAAATGAATAAGGTTATGTTAGACATGCTTTTGTTTGTAAAGTTCAATGAAAATGACATCTTCATTAAAAGTCTGTATTCAGAAACGATTTGCTTATGTAAATCTGGTACAATATTATTACAACTCCTGTAGATCCTTTAATTAGTAAAAGTCATTCTTGCTTTCTCTTTATGAGAGTGTTATATGGAAAACCTATAGCCAAGCACGACAACTTGGAGATTCACATAATAACAAAATAGTTCAGAATAAAACAATGGTAATTTCCATAAACACAAACTAGCTCAATCTAAAATATTAAAAGATTTAAAAACACTTTAATTAGAAACTGCTGGGCAGATTCTGAATGCATGGGAAAATAAATAGGGATCCTTGACCAAAATCAGAGTGATTTGGAGTAGTTTACATGCTGTATTTCTAAAAATTACTGTCATGCTAAAAACATTGTATCTCTTCTCACTGACAACACCCTGGACAACACCCTGTGTCATAGTCTTCCAGCATAGTGCACAGAAATAGAAAAACCTATTAGGTATAAGTAGTGATGAGAGAATCTATCCCATTTCGCTTCACCATAAAATTCGCGAAACGGCAAGGAAATTCATAAAACGGTGAAAAATTCATGAAACGCATTTGTCGCACAATTTTTTTGTTGCCTGCGTCTTTTTTGTCACCACCTTTTTTTGACACAACCACGCCCAATTTGAAACCACTGCTCCCTTTTTTTGACGCGACCGAGCACAATTTGCCAATGGCGAATCCATGTCTGCCCAAAAAATTTGCTCATCGCTAGGTATAAGGCAATTATTGAACAACAAAAAAACAATAATTTATATCAAGTAGATAGTAAGTACTGTATGTATGTAAGTAAGTTAAGTTATACATACATACATCATAGGGGCTTTTAATATGAATCTGATGTAGAAAGAAGTATTTTTTGTGTACAAATTTAAGTTGTTTTCAGGTACAACATCATCTTTAACTGTATAATGCACCTGTTCCTTATCAGAAACTGAAAAATTCTTGTGATCAATATTAAACTGAATTGTATAATCAAATATCTTGTCTATAAACAAATTAAATTGATTGCAACCTCAGTTGGAATCAAGGTTATTTTATGCTTTTATAACTTTGGATCAGTAGCTTTTGCTGACATAATTTACTTCTGACATCATTAACCTTCTCCCTGGCCAAAAAAGCTAATTGTAGATTGCAGGCAGGTAAGGGACCAACATTTTTATGCTCTTTATCTCCTCCCTGGTGATGTCACTGCACATGTTTAAACCCCCTTCAATGATGTCACCTGGTATACCCCGCCACAGTCACTTGAGGGGGCAGGATGGGGGTAGTTAGTTAGGTGTGGATTCAGGGCAGATGCAGCTTTGGGAATTCCCAAACCATACATCAGTCCAAGTTTAATTAAAAGTTGAATTGGTACCGATCAGGCTAAATTTGCTCTAAACATACAAAACAATGCATTAATTAATGCAAATGCCATGGCTCTATGTTTTGTTAGTACAAGTATGGGACCTGTTATCCAGAATGCTCGGGGCTTGGGGCTTTCCACGCAAAGGGGCCTTTCTGCAATTTAGATCTCTATACCGTAGGTCTACTTAAAAATCACATAAACATCAAATAAATCCAATGGCAATAATAAATCTTAGTTGGAATCAGGTACAAGATATTGTTTTATTGCAGTGGCCCCAACCAGTGGCTCGGGAGCAACATATTGCTCACTAACCCCTTGGATGTTGCTCCCATTGGCTTATTTTTTAATTTTTGCCTTAAGGCAAGTTTAGGAGGCATAAAGTCCAGTCCACATAGGGGCTACAAATAACCAATCACAGCCCTTATTTGTTACCCTCAGGTACATTTTTCATACTTGTGTTGCTCCCCAACTCTTTTTAGGTTTGATTGTGGCTCGGGGTAAAAAAGGTTTTATTGTTACAGAGAAAAGGAAAACATTTTAAAAATATTAACACTTTTATTAAAATAGAGTTCATGAGAGATGGCCAGTAACTTAACCCTTTAAGTGCCAGCCGAATTCGTCATTTCGGTTCCCCCCAGTGCCAGACGTTTTTTAAGCATTTTGTACTCATTCGCTTTAACAATGTTTTTTGGTAGGAAAACCTCCATGAAACTAGGGAAATTATATATCGTTTTTTTCGTCACTAATTGGGCTTCGACATACATACCAAATTTTATAACTTTTCTGGAGATATGATGTGTATTTTGGGTGAATTATGTAAAAAAAAAATAAAATTATGAAAAATTTCTGTATATTTTGAGTTTTTTTTCCATAGAAAAGTTAATTTTACACACTTTTTTTTGTTGTTTGTAAAAGCCCTGATACTCCCAAGTCCAACGATACCAAATATGTGGTGGTACCCCACAGTTCCTGTCCAGAAGTAACCCCCAAACTAAAGCAATACTTAGTACAATATCACACCAGAACAAAGCGGAAAAGCGCTTGTAATAGTTGATGCAGCATAACTTATATGTAAATCTAAAATATCCCCTCATGTTCGGTATCTTTAGAAACTACAGACCTTCAGGTTTCTAGGTGCAATGTAGTTTTCACTCAAAAGCCAAATACCTTTTGTCAGTGCATTGTGAAATTTGGAAGTTTTTTTGACTTTTTTTTTTTTTTCTAAAACGTAAACTTGGACGCATGATCAAATGTGGATTTGACAAAAAAAAATCTCATAAAAATTTTCTAACAAAGGCAAATTTGAAAGACAAATTTCTACTGAATAAAATGATGCCCCATATGTATGGGTGCACATAAAGACATGGGCACCAAACACTCCAAAGCAGGGGCAATGCACAAGGGCAATTACAGCTAAAAATGTGGGTGCTGTGCTCTATGTGCACTACCTGCAGTTTTTCAGTGTTAACCCCCCCTACTTGTGAAATAACCCCCACAAACTATATATTTCTGAAAAGTGCACACCTTCAGCTATTCAGAGACACCACTCTTCTCTTTCTACATAGAAAATTGTGGCCGCAGTCCCTTGCAGAAGTCAGCGCTTTGGTCAGAAATCGAGGAAAAAACTGATAAAAAACCTAGATTTCTCCCCAAAATCTCCATGGCAACTACCAAAAACTTACTAAACATCAATCTGCAAGTTCCCCTGAATAAAACAATACCCCATATGTATGGGTGCACATAAAGACGTGGCCACCAAATGCCCCAAAACAGGGGCAATGCATAAGGGCAATTTCAGTTGATATTTTGGGGGCTGCGCTCTATGTGCACTTCCTGCAGGTTTTCAGTGTTAACCCCCCCTACCTGTAAAATAACCCCCACAAACTATATATTTCTGAAAAGTGCAAACCTTCAGCTATTCAGAGACACCACTCTCCTCTTTCTACATGGAAAATTGTGGCCGCAGTCCCTTGCAGAAGTCAGCGCATTGGTCAGAAATCAAGGAAAAAACAGACACAAACCTAGATTTCTCCCCAAAATCTCCATGGCAACTACCAAAAACTTACTAAACATCAATCTGCAAGTTCCCCTGAATAAAACAATACCCCATATGTATGGGTGCACATAAAGACGTGGCCACCAAATGCCCCAAAACAGGGGCAATGCATAAGGGCAATTTCAGTTGAAATTTTGGGGGCTGCGCTCTATGTGCACTTCCTGCAGTTTTTCAGTGTTAACCCCCCCTACCTGTAAAATAACCCCCACAAACTATATATTTCTGAAAAGTGTACACCTTCAGCTATTCAGAGACACCACTCTCCTCTTTCTACATGGAAAATTGTGGCCGCAGTCCCTTGCAGAAGTCAGCGCATTGGTCAGAAATCAAGGAAAAACCAGATACAAACCTAGATTTCTCCCCAAAATCTCCATGGCAACTACCAAAAACTTACTAAACATCAATCTGCAAGTTCCCCTGAATAAAACGATACCCCATATGTATGGGTACACATAAAGACGTGGCCACCAAATGCCCCAAAACAGGGGCAATGCATAAGGGCAATTTCAGTTGAAATTTTGGGGGCTGCGCTCTATGTGCACTTCCTGCAGTTTTTCAGTGTTAACCCCCCCTACCTGTAAAATAACCCCCACAAACTATATATTTCTGAAAAGTGCACACCTTCAGCTATTCAGAGACACCACTCTCCTCTTTCTACATGGAAAATTGTGGCCGCAGTCCCTTGCAGAAGTCAGCGCATTGGTCAGAAATCAAGGAAAAAACAGACACAAACCTAGATTTCTCCCCAAAATCTCCATGGCAACTACCAAAAACTTACTAAACATCAATCTGCAAGTTCCCCTGAATAAAATGATACCCCATATGTATGGGTACACATAAAGACGTGGCCACCAAATGCCCCAAAACAGGGGCAATGCATAAGGGCAATTTCAGGTGAAATTTTGGGGGCTGCGCTCTATGTGCACTTCCTGCAGTTTTTCAGTGTTAACCCCCCCTACCTGTAAAATAACCCCCGCAAACTATATATTTCTGAAAAGTGCACACCTTCAGCTATTCAGAGACACCACTCTTCTCTTTCTACATGGAAAATTGTGGCCACAGTCCCTTGCAGAAGTCAGCGCATTGGTCAGAAATCAAGGAAAAACCAGATACAAACCTAGATTTCTCCCCAAAATCTCCATGGCAACTACCAAAAACTTACTAAACATCAATCTGCAAGTTCCCCTGAATAAAACGATACCCCATATGTATGGGTACACATAAAGACGTGGCCACCAAATGCCCCAAAACAGGGGCAATGCATAAGGGCAATTTCAGTTGAAATTTTGGGGGCTGCGCTCTATGTGCACTTCCTGCAATTTTTCAGTGTTAACCCCCCTACCTGTAAAATAACCCCCACAAACTATATATTTCTGAAAAGTGCACACCTTCAGCTATTCAGAGACACCACTCTCCTCTTTCTACATGGACAATTGTGGCCACAGTCCCTTGCAGAAGTAAGCGCATTGGTCAGAAATCAAGGAAAAACCAGATACAAACCTAGATTTCTCCCCAAAATCTCCATGGCAACTACCAAAAACTTACTAAACATCAATCTGCAAGTTCCCCTGAATAAAACGATACCCCATATGTATGGGTACACATAAAGACGTGGCCACCAAATGCCCCAAAACAGGGGCAATCCATAATAATGGGGCTGCAATTTATGTGCACATCTCAAAGCTTTTCAGACAAAATTGCCCCTTACCTGTGAAAAAAACCATATAAACTGTATATTGATTAAAAAAAGACAACTTCAGCTATTCAGAGACACCACTCTTCTCTTTCTACATGGAAAATTGTGGCCGCAGTCCCTTGCAGAAGTCAGTGCTTTGGTCAGAAATTAAGGAAAAACCAGATACAAACCTAGATTTTGGTCAGAAATCAAGGAAAAACCAGATAAAAAACCTAGATTTCTCCCCAAAATCTCCATGGCAACTACCAAAAACTTACTAAACCTCAATTTGCAAGTTCCCCTGAATAAAACGATACCCCATATGTATGGGTGCACATAAAGACGTGTCCACCAAATGCCCCCAAACAGGGGCAATGCATAAGGGGGGGGCTGTGCTCTACCTGCAGTTATTTAGTCTAAACACCCCCATACCTGTGAAATAACCCCCACAAACTATATATTTCCAAAAAGTGCACACCTTCAGCTATTCAGAGACACCACTCTTCTCTTTCTACATGGAAAATTGTGGCCACAGTCCCTTGCAGAAGTCAGCGCTTTGGTCAGAAATCAAGGAAAAACCAGATACAAACCTAGATTTCTCCCCAAAATCTCCATGGCAACTACCAAAAACTTACTAACCATTAATCTGCAAGTTCCCCTGAATAAAACGATACCCCATATGTATGGGTGCACATAAAGATGTGGCCACCAAATGCCCCAAAACAGGGGCAATGCATAAGGGCAATTTCAGTTGAAATTTTGGGGGCTGCGCTCTATGTGCACTTCCTGCAGTTTTTCAGTGTTAACCCCCCCTACCTGTGAAATAACCCCCACAATGTATATATTTACGAAAAGTGCACACCTTCAGCTATTCAGAGACACCACTCTTCTCTTTCTACATGGAAAATTGTGGCCGCAGTCCCTTGCAGAAGTCAGCGCTTTGGTCAGAAATCAAGGAAAAACCAGATACAAACCTAGATTTTGGTCAGAAATCAAGGAAAAACCAGATAAAAAACCTAGATTTCTCCCCAAAATCTCCATGGCAACTACCAAAAACTTACTAAACCTCAATTTGCAAGTTCCCCTGAATAAAACGATACCCCATATGTATGGGTGCACATAAAGACGTGGCCACCAAATGCCCCCTAACAGGGGCAATGCATAACGGGGGGCTTTGCTCTACCTGCAGTTATTTAGTCTAAACACCCCCATACCTGTGAAATAACCCCCGCAAACTATATATTTCCAAAAAGTGCACACCTTCAGCTATTCAGAGACACCACTCTTCTCTTTCTACATGGAAAATTGTGGCCGCAGTCCCTTGCAGAAGTCAGCGCTTTGGTCAGAAATCAAGGAAAAACCAGATACAAACCTAGATTTTGGTCAGAAATCAAGGAAAAACCAGATAAAAAAAACCTAGATTTCTCCCCAAAATCTCCATGGCAACTACCAAAAACTTACTAAACCTCAATTTGCAAGTTCCCCTGAATAAAACGATACCCCATATGTATGGGTGCACATAAAGACGTGGCCACCAAATGCCCCCAAACAGGGGCAATGCATAAGGGGGGGCTTTGCTCTACCTGCAGTTTTTCAGTGTTAACCCCCCCTACCTGTGAAATAACCCCCACAATCATATATTTACGAAAAGTGCACACCTTCAGCTATTCAGAGACACCACTCTTCTCTTTCTACATGGAAAATTGTGGCCGCAGTCCCTTGCAGAAGTCAGCGCATTGGTCAGAAATCAAGGAAAAACCAGATAAAAAACCTAGATTTCTCCCCAAAATCTCCATGGCAACTACCAAAAACTTACTAAACCTCAATTTGCAAGTTCCCCTGAATAAAACGATACCCCATATGTATGGGTGCACATAAAGACGTGGCCACCAAATGCCCCAAAACAGGGGCAATGCATAAGGGCAATTTCAGTTGAAATTTTGGGGGCTGCGCTCTATGTGCACTACCTGCAGTTTTTCAGTGTTAACCCCCCCTACCTGTGAAATAACCCCCACAATCTATATATTTACGAAAAGTGCACACCTTCAGCTATTCAGAGACACCACTCTTCTCTTTCTACATGGAAAATTGTGGCCGCAGTCCCTTGCAGAAGTCAGCGCTTTGGTCAGAAATCAAGGAAAAACCAGATACAAACCTAGATTTTGGTCAGAAATCAAGGAAAAACCAGATACAAACCTAGATTTCTCCCCAAAATCTCCATGGCAACTACCAAAAACTTACTAAACCTCAATTTGCAAGTTCCCCTGAATAAAACGATACCCCATATGTATGGGTGCACATAAAAACGTGGCCACCAAATGCCCCCAAACAGGGGCAATGCATAAGGGGGGTCTGTGCTCTATGTGCTCTACCTGCAGTTATTTAGTCTAAACACCCCCCTACCTGTGAAATAACTATATATTTATGAAAAGTGCACAGCTTCAGCTATTCAAAGACACCACTCTTCTCTTTCTACATGGAAAATTGTGGCCGCAGTCCCTTGCAGAAGTCACGCTTTGGTCAGAAATCAAGGAAAAACCAGATACAAACCTAGATTTCTCCCCAAAATCTCCATGGCAACTACCAAAAACTTACTAACCATAAATCTGCAAGTTCCCCTGAATAAAACGATACCCCATATGTATGGGTGCACATAAGTACATGGCCGCCAAACCTGAAAATGCATAATATTGGGGCTGCACTCTATGCACCCCTTTTTTTTTTGCCTGCACCCGAATGAATGGAATACGCTCGGGTGCAGGCACATGTAGCCGATATACGCATGAAAACGCGTGAGAATGCAAAGTCTCGCGTTTTCATGTGTATATCGGCTACATGTGCCTGCACCCGAGCGTATTCCATTCATTCGGGTGCAGGCACAAGTAGCAGGCGTAGGGCTGAATTTTCGGCAAGCGTTTTTCCACTTGCTGAAAAAATCAGCCCTACGCCATGTGTGGCATCAGCCTAACCCTTGGCAATAGAAACTACCAGAACAATCTTAGCACCTCTGGACCTTTCTAGAACAACTGAAATCAAATGAAGTTAAAATGGAATAAAACCACTAAAAGCAATCAAAGAACAATAATTGCAATGAAATCGGTGGTCAGAGCCCTGGATCCACCAATGTCACTGCAAAAGCAACCTTTTGGGGGCACTAAATACACAATAAAGAACAATGCAAAGATAAAACACCATAAAATCAGTAAATTCAAATAAAAACCGCTCAAACCAACAGAAGAACAATTATTGCAATGAAATCGGTGGTCAGAGCCCTGGATCCACCAATGTCACTGCAAATTCAGCACCCAATAGCAATACAAAAGTTATAGTGCAATAGAATAATTCAAAAACAGAAATCAATTATGAAAATGCAAAAAAAACACTAAAATGCAACCAAATAAATCAGATAATTATAGAGCAAGATCAGAAATAAAGTTTTAGTAAAAAAAAAAGACTGCCAGAGAAAGCAAAGAAAGAAAGAAAAGAAAAGAAAGAAAGAAAAAAAAAAAAAAAAAAAAAAAAAGTGTAAGTGTAAGTGTGTGTGTAAGTGTCTGTGTGTGCTTGGGAAAGTTGTAAATAAGTGTGTATGTGTACAAAAGTGTAACAATGACAAAGATAGAAGAAGAAATGGAAAAAAAAAAAAAATTTTAGACAGTTGAGATTGAAATAAGCAAAATAAACAGTGGTTAGAGAGTTGTAGTTCAGCTTACACAATGCAGGCAGGCGATCAGGGCGTCCAATCTGGCAGGAAGGCAGCAGGAAGGCAGCAGGGGGGCTCCAGCAGTCTCACGTGGCAGCAGAGTGAAGAGGCGACGGCGGGGGCGGCGACAATTAAAGGGACAGCAGTGGACACGTCATCAATGCGTGTCCACTGCTGTCATTGGCTGAGGACCCGGATCGGCGGCGCTGGGGGACCCGGATCGGTAAGTATGACCTTCCTTGCTCGTTGCCTAGGGGGTTGTGCAGGCTTTACAAGCGCTGCGCTGCTTTAAAAGCGAGCGCAGCGCTTGTAAACCCGTTAGTGCTGTAGGACGTAGATTCTACGTTCTATGGCACTTTGGTCCCTTGGTACCTAGGACGTAGAATCTACGTCCTATGGCACTAAAAAGGTTAAAGCTTCTGGATAATAGGTTCCCAGATAAAGAATCCCTTACTTGTAATTCCTTTTGTGTAAGTGTATATATTTTCAAAGACAGTTTCCACCATTTGGTTCATGTGGTTTGGTGGCTTGAAAATGTTACAATCATAAACCTAGGGGCTGATTTACTTACCCACGAACGGGTCGAATGGAGTCCGATTGCGTTTTTTTCGTAATGATCAGTATTTTGCGATTTTTTCGTATGTTTTGCGATTTTTTCGGATTCTTTACGAATTTTTCGTTACCAATACGATTTTTGCGTAAAAACGCGAGTTTTCGTATCCATTACAAAAGTTGCGTAAAAAGTTGCGCATTTTTCGTAGCGTTAAAACTTACGCGAAAAGTTGCGCATTTTTCGTAGCGTTAAGTTTTAACGCTACGAAAAATGCGCAACTTTTTTCGTAGCGTTTTTTCTTGATATGCCAGAGGACACTGACAACACATTTACAATATCTGATTAGGCAATAGACAACATAGAAAGACTGACTTCTCCCAGTGGCATGTTGGCATGTTGGCATGTTGACAAAATATTGCCTAGTGGGAAAGAATTTCACTAACTTTCCTACAGACCCACAGCTATGTGAAGATTGTTCTGGTTTATCATTCATTTAGGAAAGATAAGATAATCAGTTTTATTGAATTTAAATACCATGTCATAACTATTTTTTTTCAGTTATTTAATTGGATTTTCATGCTTTTCAGTAGAGAGTGGCAGCCCCAGGTAAAAGTGCTTTTTAAAGGTTTAATCAGCTGAGTTATGTGGTTTATACAACTTTAATGCATAATGAAACAAAGCCATTGGAATATTCTTTAACATGCCTCATGTGCTTGAAAACAAGCAAACAGAATATTTTCAAAATTCACCTGGGTGAAGGAAATGACAGACTTCTCCAGACAATGTGGTTGCTAGGGATTCTTAAATTCGTAGAGTTTTTTTAAAAGAACTTGCAGTTAACAAGATAGTTAGGTGCAATGTGGGACTTGGAGTAGATAGATACTGTATACAAGCAAGAAGGAAGCACATTTTCCCTTTTATAGCGTAATAGCAGGAAGCTTCTTCTGAAATTACATATTCCGAGAAATGGTGTCGCTGAATCCTCATTCCCATGGGACTACCTTATCTACTTTTCTAGTGGATTTTCAATCTAGTTCAGACTATCTAGTAGCAGCCTAGGACACACTATGCTATGCAGTGTTCCCCCACTCAGTATATATAATGAACAGCTCACAATAACCTTCTTCCTATAGAGATTTCCTGGCACCCTTTTGTCTGGAAAAATGTTGGGAAAAAATGTTGATACGTTAATTTGGCTTTAAGTCTGTGTAAAGAATATTTTTTAGTGCACAAATGATGTTTTCATAGTACAATAACGACAATTTTTTACAGTATATACAACACTTATTAAACACCATTACGACAAATCCATAAAAACTTCTGTGAATTTGTCGCACTTACGACATTTTTACAATTTGGCGACCAACTGTGTACTTACTGACACTTTTGTTAATTTTGGGGTGAACTCCTTAATTCTTGCAATATTGTGCCAGGCAGAATACTGACAGTCTTTGTGTTTGGTTCCTCTTGATCTCCTCCCCTAAACATTTCATTCTACTTTCTCAACAGGGGTAAAAATGAAAACTTTTGTTTTTCATTAGCTCTTAAAGAAAAAGCGGAATCACGCGAAGGGCAATATGCTGAAAAGAGGCCAATAATACTGTTAGACAGTCAGTCAGAACACCATTCATTCATCAAACTTTGCTCCAGTTCACCTAACCTATAGTAACCAATCAGCAGTTAGCAATATTTTCCTGGCTGATACAAAAATGTATTTTTGCTATGGGTTAAAAAATCTGCAGCAAACTTTGATATTAGCCAAAAAGCTTCAATCATATTCCTTTTTATTTTCATGGACACCTTATTATTAGTCACTTCATAAAACTGAAAGGATTAGCCATATAGCTAAATATAATTATTATTAATAATAGTAATGGTGTGATAGTAATGCATGACTACGATATCACACACACAATCTATTTTCTTTGAAGTAGAATTTATCTTGTTACTGAGAAATGTAACATATAGATAAAAAAGATGGTTTTGCGTGTGTGAGTGATGTATAAACAGTCTGAGATTTCTTCATGATTAGCACAGCATTTGGTTTTATATGGTAATTTATGTGTTTTTTCCCCCTTAAAAACTGTGTCACGTGCAATTTGAAACGTTTTGGAAAGGAAAATATTCTCTCCTAGAAATTTAAAAAAAAAATGTAAAGCACTTTTATCAGTTACTGTTTTTCAATTTCTGTTAAATATTTTTAAAGATTTTTAAATATAAAGCACAAAAACTAAGACTGATATTCGAAATACTCAAACTGTAAATAGGGTTTGAGAACCTAGCAGAGCAGTATTTAGCAAGTCGCAGAACCTAGCAGAGCAGTATTTAGCAAGTCGCAGAACCTAGCAGAGCAGTATTTAGCAAGTCGCAGAACCTAGCAGAGCAGTATTTAGCAAGTCGCAGAACCTAGCAGAGCAGTATTTAGCAAGTCGCAGAACCTAGCAGAGCAGTATTTAGCAAGTCGCAGAACCTAGCAGAGCAGATAAACCTTCATTTATGAGAAGCTTGCAATTCTTTCCGCTTGGGGCATGAAAGGATACTGTCACATAACTAACTGATTTGATTATAACATTTACTTTTTTACACCACTTTTAATAATGTTCTGTAGTATTTTGTTGAATTATAGATACAGATTTCATATTTATATTGCTCATCAGTGCATTTGCCTCAGCTAAGGCTACTTAACATTTTTACTCTCATTATTCAAGTGCAATATAAACCTATAAACGGCCTTATTTAAAATAAGCACTTGTGTTGAAATGTGTTCTTTACTTGAGGGGGCATGATAACAATATATACTGTACATATATAAAAGGACCATGCAAAAAGCTCTCTGACACTTTTTTCACTAATAGGCATCCACTGAGATTAGAAGAAAGGAGGATTAATCTTAAAGTTAACCCATTTAGAATGTTATAGAATGCTCCATTCCTAGCAATGTTGCAATCATTTTTCATTATTAATTTTTTATCGTTTTTTAATTATTTCCCAACTTTGAAAACGGGGGTCAGTGACCCCAGCAGCTAAAATATATTGCTCTGTGAGGCTACAACTGTATTGCGATTGCAACTTTGTTTTACTTATCTTTCTATGCAGACCCTCTTCTATTCATATTCCCAACTCTTGTTCAAGCCACTGCCTGGTTGCTAGGTTAAATTGCACCCTAGCAACCAGATAGCTGCTGAAATACCAAACTGGAAAACTGTTAAACAAAAAGTTAAATTACTGAAAAACCCTAAAAAAAATTAAGTCCAATTGCAAATTGTCTTAGAATATCATCTGCATTATACTAAAATTTAATTTAAAGGTGACCTAGCACTTTAAGGTGCTAAAAGGGATTTTATAGTGAGAACTGTGACATTGTGGAAATGTATCCCTGAAGCAGTTGTACTGGCAGATAAATTAGGTAGTTTCACAGAAGGGTTGGATGCCTTTAGTAAGATAATGCAAGGTTACTAAAGTTAAATCAAGTTAATACAAAGTTGATCCAGGGACTGGTAAACATTATTATTTGAAATATGTGTGAAAGAGATTTCTTTAAGGCTTTTTCCACACTTTGACCCCTACTACACTCTCAGGAACTGCAGCTGTCAAATTGCCCTTTCCTACCAACTGCCGCTTCCCATTCATTTGAATGAGAAGGATGCTGTCTCTGAAAGATGGTGATGCATCTTCGAAATGCTGGAGCGATCAAAGGCAGCACATTTGCATTTAAATGAATGGGAAGTGGCTGCTAATTAGAAACAGCATTTTGACCAGTTTGAACAGTTTACCCGGAGAGGATTGTGGCCATACAAAGATGCCAAATCCCATGAGACGCTGCACTATAGCATATGAAATAACTAAGTGGCAGCAATCAAAATGCCTGATGTGCTATGGCCCGAAAGCTTTTACCACTGTATTTACTGTAAACCAGTGTCTATGGGAGGCCCAGGTGTTCTTTAGTTTACGTGTATGTATATTTACAGAGTGCTACTTGTGTACACAGCGTTGTACATTTTAACTGTACACTAATACGACAGACAGAAGGAACAATACATAAATAAAAATATATACAATAACGACACTGTATTGTCAAAATACAAGGTATTCATAACAGTCATGTTATTATAAAATCAGAAAATGAAGGTTGTACTAAAGGGAGCTTGAGGGCCATGAAGGCATAAAACATAAACACCAACAAGTTTTTCTCCTGGTCTAATTCTTCCTTTCATTCATATGCTTTAGTCTATTTCTGTTCTTTATTTGCCCATTTACCAGCATTTGATTTGAAAACTAAAAAAACCTTGCTGATAGCTACCCCGTTGTGTTTATACACAGCCTCTCCTTCTTTATAAAAGATGGAAGTAACACATATCATATGATTAAGCCCAAGTACAATGTTTGCACTCATTCCACAACAGGACGTATATTTTCTATATGTCTTAATCATTTCACAAGGAACTATGGAGAGGGTTTTGAATTTTTCCAATGCAAGTAACAAAAAATAATAATAATGCAATAAAAATAATGCTAAAAAAAGAAAGTTCAATATATATGAAGTTGAAATTAGCTATCTAACTATAACAGCATAAACACTTATCCTAAAAAGTTTTTATTCTCTTGTACTTTTAATGTTTTTAGTAAATTAAGATCCTTGGATGATAATGTTTACCCTATGCTTGGGGTTATGTGATTAGACATAACAGTAATAAATATCTTCCTTTATTTAATAAATTATCTTCTTTTCCTATGGCCATCTACCATGAAAAACAGCTTTGCATGAATTTTCTGTGCGTATAATGAGTTCTTCTTGGCAGTAGTGTTGTTATTTGTGTCTGGGAGTGTTAGAACCCCTGAATTCAAGAACAGGTCTGTGTGCTCTACTGTCATGATGATTTTAACATTCTAACTGAATCTGAAAAAGATGAAAATGTACAGTATACTGTACAAAAATGGTAAAATAATGAGCCTATTCATATTTAGTAGGAGATACATAGCTGGGAAACTCCTTTCCTTCCACACAGCTTTAACTGTAATTAAGAAATATTAAGAAATATTTCTAGTGAGATTTTGTTTTTTTATTAATGGTGATGGTTTTGCCAGGTGACTGCTGAGGGACTCCCTCCTCATGTCCATTTTAAACCACTTGTCTACTCTATTAGACAACTATCCAGTATACAACAGTAGTCAGCGTAGTTGTTATAGTGCCCATTTGTCAAAAAATTGCTGTCAAATGTGTCACAGGGAACTTTTTCCTAAAGAAGACATCATTTTGACTTGGTTCCAGCTGTATTCACACCCCAACTCACAACTATAATTATACTAAGAGGGAAAACATTGCATTTTTAGTAAAAAAAAAAAAAAAAAAAAACACCACTTGCATTACTAAATGAACTCTAAAGTTTTTTCCAGGTCTAGTAACTCACTACAACTTATCAGATGTGTGCCTTCAAATTTCAGACCTCTCAATGCCATATGCTATTGCTATGGGTTACTAGGACAGAAAAAATCTTTACATTCCTCCTGTGTGTACTGTACTGGCCTTTGCCTTAGATCAAACCAAACTGTTGACAAATATTCAAATCTAAATATTTCTTAGTAAAATATAACTACAACCAAATTGATCATTTCCAAATTCAACTCACATTAAATTAACTTACCGACTGATTCAGGCCCAACTTTGAAGTCCACCAGTTTCAGTGGCACAACAGCACAGCAAAATGACAAATATATGAAAAAAACATGTATGCAAGAGCCATTCAGTTATTACTCCAAGATAATCTAAGGGAAACTATGGGGCAAATAGGTAAAGATTACATGAGATAAAATTCAAACTGCAGAGAAAATAATGGAAAATTACCAGGAATTATAACTCCAACATATATTTAGATATAATCAAATCTTACATTGATTTATTTTCTAAAATGCAAAGGCAATAAGAAATAAACTTACCTTCTCTTGCTTTGAAAAAAAAAAAAAAAATACAGAAAATATAAATATTGCTCCCAAATTCATAATATCATGTAGCCTGCCCCAAGGTTCTTAAATCAGTGAAAGCCAACTAAACAAATACATACAACAGGACTGTCTGAAAGGCGTGAGCAATGAGTTACTTTAGTGAACTGAGCTATAAAAAAAAAATCTCTGTTTCATTTTATGTAATCTGATATATATCAAGGACATAGTGATGCACTTTGGTTGCATTTTAGGCAATACAATGTCTTTTCAGGGCATCTTATTAGAAACTACTTGTTTTGTTTATAAACACTTGTTGTAACTTACATTTAGAATCACAAAAATGTTGCATTTGCTGATGATAAAAATCTAAAAAATTGAATTAGGCCTTATTGGTGCAGAAGTCACTGTAATTTCCATATGTAGTCTCTAAGTCACAGAGTACTGTAAATCCCATATGTAATAAAAGGCACTAAGCTTGCCCAGGAGCAGTAACTCATAACAACCAATAAGATGTTTGCTTTTAAACAGGTGATCAGTACATTCTACCTGCTGATTGGTTGCTATGGGTTACTGCTCCTCTGCAAAGATAGTGCCTTTAATTACATAACCCCTTTAGGGTGGTATGTTTTTATCAGGCATTTTGATTCCATGCAAAAAATTCTTGCTGATGATTATAATTAGATGTCACCTATGAATCCATTTAAGGCTTATGACACACAAGAAATGGTAATTGCATGATCAGAGAAATTTTCAACATATATAATGACAAAATTCCCTACCTTTCTATATTAATAGAAAATAATCTGTTCCCTATGGCAGACTCTGGTATAACCAAGAGAACTTTCACATTCACAAGCAATCCCTGCATGGCAGTATCATTTAGATGAAACTCAAGGAGCTGCGGGAATGCAAGGATATGTTGACTTCCGCAACTCTCCTAAAAATGGCCCATTGCCTTTTCATAGGAGGTGCCATCTATGGATTACCATCTGGTGTCTATTGAGAGAAACCTCAGCGAAAGATTTTTGTGTTATTTTTTATGGGGATGACAGTGTTTACATAAACAATTACCTGGCAGAGACGAAAGTGAAAAGCAACTGCCGATATCTACCATTTAATCTGGGGGTGGAGATTTATGTGAAACAAAGTTCTCCACTGTTTTCTTAGCATTTCTACTGTACCATAAAACTTGCTTAACCTGATTTATTTTCTGCTTATTGATGTGAAATTTAAAACACTTGATAACCCTGTTTGTAATATATAATGGGAGAAAAGTGAAATGTGTGCTTTTTCAGACTAGGCATGAAAATAACTTAAAGAATATGAGCAACACATACTGTAGAAACACATAAAAACCCTGACCTCATTACCAGGAATATAATGCATGTGACCAAAATCTAAAGTGGAATATAGACATTTATGAATAATATCATATTAGTGATAGCATGAGTTTCATGGTAATAGCTGAGGAAAAATAATGTGATAACAGTGATTTCATAGTACAGGTATAGGACCCATTATCCAGAATGCTCCGGACCAAGGGTATTCCGGATAAGGGGTCTTTCCGTAATTTGGATCTCCATACCTTAAGTCTACTAAAAAATTAATAAAACATTAATTAAACCCAATAGGATTGTTTTGCATCCAATAAGGATTAATTATATCTTAGTTGGGATCAATTACAAGGTGCTGTTTTATTTCTACATAAAAAAAGGAAATCAGTTTTAAAATTCTGAATTAGTTGCTTATAATGGAGTCTATGGGAGACAGGCTTTCCGTAATTCGGAGCTTTCTGGATAACGGGTTTCCGGATAAGGGGTCCGATACCTGTATTAGCTGAGAAAGAATCTGTAAAAAACAAAGCTATGATTAAAGTAGATGTAGTACATATTATGATGTTAGATGAATAGTCTTTCAGATTATTATTGTATTGATAAGTGAGTCACTGGACTTTGCTAGCAATTAGTGTTTTCCATAGGCTTCTTTAAATCAACAGTACAATAAATAGATGTATGCATTGAACGTACAGATTTACAAAGCATGCAATAACCAAGGACCCCTCTTCTTTTAGATTGTAAGTTCTTTTAGGAAAGGGCCTTCTTTTACTCTTGTACTGGTTATTGAAATACATGGAGCTTTATAAAAATGTGTTAATAATGACAAACATTTTTTGAACAGGTGTGGGCACTATGATTATGACCTAGTCATAGTAAAGGATTACAACAATATATATATACTTATAAGAACACATATTTGTATACAGACATATCAAACATCATGAACTGCATTTATTCTATTTGATTTGTTAGTAGCTTTCTTGTTTTAGTAGCCTATTATAAACTTACGTTTACCTATAATGAATTTAAGTCATCAAGAAAAGCTTATCTCTTAATTCAGTTGCATTTTTTCCATAGACTTAAATGCAGTGTTCCCATGATAAATCATGAGAGTCCACTTCATATTATCCCTACCTTTTCTAAATTTTTTATTTTTTTTTTCTCATTTCTCCTTCATCTCCTGTCCCACTTTTGTATCTTCCTGTCTCTGTCCACCATAATTCAGTCTTGTCCTCATTATTTAAAAGATTGTAAATCTTGTCCTTTCATTCCATTTGCTTGTTTTCCCCTGAAGCTATTTGCAGTATTTTACCATTCATTTATTATCTGGATATGGATTCTTTTAGGGTAATATAATAGAAAGTGCAAATAGGTCTAGCCACCTATAGCAGCTTATCATGGGTTACTATGTCTGGGAAACCTTTTCATTTTTTATTATATTTGCCTTTTTTGCATCCTACATGCACATATGGAACTAGAACAGTGTGAGACAGATTTACTAACAATGAGGCAGTTGTCCAATACCAACTAACAGGGTTGGACCGGTAAAAAACCCGGTGGGCCCCGGTGGCCCAGACTCAATCCCTGTTGCCACTTTCCCCTGGCCGCCGATGTCCTCCCCTGACGCGTTTCACTTACGTCCTCAGGGGAGGATATCAGGCAGATGGCAGGGGCCCTCTGCCAGGGGTTAGGGGTGTGGCCCCTGCAAGGGGTGTGGGTAACGCAGCCTGCAGGGCCCCTGGGGCGGCAGCCCCAGTGGGCCCTGTACCCCCCAGTCCCACTCTGACAGCCAACCAGATATTTGCTTTCGGTATCTATCTTGTGGTAGTTTAATCAAAATTAGTGATTTAATCAAAGTTAGTGCTTACTAAATGAATTTCCACATTTTGCCATTGGCAAATTGTTTCGCAAAACTTCTGTGAAAATTTGCAGCAGAAAAATTTGCTGTCCGCAAAAAAATTTAGTTGCACGTCAAAATTTGGCGCGGTCGCATCAAAAAAAGCACGGACGACAAAAAAAAGACGTGGGTGACAAAAAAGACACGTGACAAATGTGCTTCACAAATTTTTCGCCATTTCGCAAATTTTCTTCCCGTCGCCATTTTATGGCGAAACAGGACAGATTCGCTTATCACTATTAGTGATTGCTATCTACTGGTAATTGCACTGATAGAATTTAACGCCAACGTGTATTATATTAAATCAACCCTCTTGTCAAATAATCTTTGAAGGAAATGTAAAACAATTAATAATAATATTTGTTTAAGGAAAGTATTGCTGTAAAGGTAATGTCAAAGGCAAAGTATCAGTTGATAACACTGTCTGCCAAATGTTTTTTTATTTTAATGTTTTATATTTCGTTGAGGAAGGCACAACTGTAAAGACATTGTTTATCTTTTATCATCAGCACAATGCTTTGTGTATATATGCTTAAAATATTGAAGGCAAACTGCTTGTCTGAGGATTTTGATTTAGATTTAGTTTTACATCTGATAATATTGCTGAGTATTTGCAAACCTGGACCTGTAAACCCCAGTCTGAATGTCTGAGATAATACTGATATAAGTGTTTTATAGGCTTCTAAATTCTTTTGTGTTGTATTCTGAGCATAATGCATGACGATGTGACTGATTATGCAGTCTTTTCTGGATCAACTTGATCCTTAAAAAAAAATCAAAGAAAATTTTTCAGACACTGACAGGGATGACAGCTGATGAGAAATCCTTGCTCTCGGGATTTATCTTAAAATTAACAAGATACCCTCAAATATCAATATCCAGGTTTGGAGGGGAGAACATCTCTTAAAAGCAAATTCAAATTACATTTAAATTCCATCTTTCAATTTGCAATAACTGTATGTGGTTTATACATGCTAAGAAATCCCACTACAGACCATGCTGCAGGTGCAGACCACAGGATTCCTATTTAGATCGCCAAAGGGAAAGGGCTTCCACCAAGAGTGGACATGGTTGAAATACATTGGTGTAAATACATTGAGGGTCCAGAAATTTGCTTACTCCACTTTCAGACACATAGGGAAGTCAATGCCAATGCCCAATGTGAGATCCCACAATCAAGCAATAAATGTGTACAGAGCCCATGTTGCATGGCATGCATTTATGGTCAATGACAAGTTTTGACCCAAGATTAACCTGTTTCATTACCCCACTTTTCTTCCATTTCACCCTTACTTAGGTTAATGTTATTTGCCCCCACCCCCTTGTTTTTGATTCTGTTAAATGGGTTACACCAATTTGGTATATGTTTTCCTTCAACAAATCAGTATTGTGCAATTCTGACTTAATTCTTTCTGATTTCTGTACATTACCAGCTGAATCAATATTGCACATAATGACAAGTGAAAGAAAAAACATTTATACAGGCTAACATTTCCTCATGGCCTATTCCCTTCCTGGTGACATTTTAAGCTTATCTTTCACAATCTTAAGTGACTTTGAAAAGGTAGTTTAAGGAAATAATTTTTCCCAATCCTACACGGACATTTTAAAAAAGAATTTCCTTGGAAGTCCCCCTGCTAAAAGCATTGGTCCCCTAACCCATTGTGAGTAATATGTACTTTTTACCATGATACCAGCCATGTAAATATTCTCCCAGGTATACTACAGTAAATTTAATTTCATTTGCTTTAATTGTGCCAAAAATAAACTGCTCTAAAATGCTCCACTGTCTACAAGTCCACAATAAAATAATCAGTTATAAATGTGCACAAATACATTTACATAAAACTGTCACTGGGCATCATAAGCTTCAGAAACGACTGACTTTTCACAAAAAAACTTGCTTCTGCTCAAAGTACTCAGTATTAATTAGGCAAACAACAATGTCTGGATCAAAGAAACAAAAAGGAGATGGGACAGTGTACAATCCCTGTTTGCCTGTAAGTTTTTGCCTTGACTTGTTAAGGATGAAAAAATGAGTACAAACTGGTGCACTGGTTTCTATATCGAGTGCTGGCATCCATAAACAGATAATAGGGCATTACAGTACAGGGCTTCCTTCCCAGTACAGCTTTGAACTGGCATAGAGAAAGAGTAGCAAGTGCATTGGTTCTAAGGGGCAGAATGGTGCCTCTTGGTGCTCCAGCACTTGCATATCATGTATACTCTTAGCAGTCTTTAGACCCTAAATAAATCCATTTGGCATGTTAACAACAATTCTTCTTTTATATAGAATAATAATATGCCATTTGTTGGACTTTGGCATTACATGATGACAAAAAACAATTATCTCCAATTTATAGGAAGGCCATCTCCCATAGAATCCTTTATAAGCAAATCCTTCTAATCATTAAAAGTGATTTCCTTTTTCTCTGTGATAATAAAACAGTACCTTGTACTTTATCCCAACTAAGGTGTATGAATCTATATTGGCGATGAAACAATTATACAGAGTTTATTTAATGTTTCAATGATTTTTAGCAGACTTAAGGTATGGTCTTCCCAGTTATTAAAAGGTCCCATATTAGGAAATCCCAGGTCCCAAGCATTCTGGGTAAAAGATCCTATACCTGTATTTGCTTTCTTGTTAGTTTCCAAAGATGTGGACAACTACATAAATGAAAAGAACTTGTTTTTTAAAAAAAATAAATATCTTTATTATACATGTTGGTTTACCTTCATATCAATGCTATTTTCATTCTGTATAGCAGGTTTAAGTAAATGTATGATTTTGATTTCCACAGTAAATGCATCATTTAATATTTTATGTGTGGTATTATTTTAGCAGCAGCACTTTTTTCTTTATTAGAATTTCTGCTTTGAATTCTGTTATTCTGTGTGCATCAATGTATTATCAAAGATTTGCTGGGAATATCAGTTCAAACAATATATGCCGCAATAAGGTTTTAGCTAATCCAGGTTTAAATTCATCTTCGTGAAGATTAAGCGTCTTGGCACCTGAAAGGTTTCAAAGAGGATAAATATGCAAAATATAAGAAAAGAGACTTTGTTGCAGTAAAAATAAGGTGCATCAGAGTCATTATTATCTAGATCTAAAAAGGTCATGGATTGATGAAGCAAATAGCTTATATTTTTTATTCCCTTGATGCAATATCAGGAATATTTAATCCTAAATAATATATTATAAATAGTTTGGATACTTGGCCTTTAACATATACATGGTTTTCTGCTATATGAATAAGCCTTTGATAAAGTTAAACTTTGTTCTTGCTGGCCTTTTTTCTTTCTTGTCTAGAGAAATAGTGGCCTGTATCTATATAGGAGCTGGGTCTCTTATTTTTGTCTATGTTTTGGCATATTCGGCACTGATCACTGCAATTGGTAGTGTTGAATAAAATGGGCAATATCCTATGTGTTATTCCACAATAATAGCCCTGGAATGTGCTGAGAGTAGACCCTGACCTGATTGTTACTGTAATCATGGGCTAATCATGTTCCTATTACTATCAGTGGAAAGGAAGTTTTGATCTTGAGCATTTTGATGAAATACTAATAACTTCTTTACTATAAATAATTACTGAATTGTAGGTTAACTTCTTAGTAGTCTAACTATAAAAAGCATAGCAAACAACTTAATATTCAAGGCAAAAAGTTCAGTAAAAATAATTTGGAATTACATATATATATATATATATACAGTATATTGTTATTGTTATGTATGTGCATAAGCTGTGTTATGTTTTATTACGTTATATGCTTTTGAAGGATGTTAGAATGTTGCAGCCTTGGGAAATAGTGGGAGGAGACTGGGAAGCTAGTCTCTGTGTGTAAGAAATAAAGATGGTCAACTGTTAACAACCTGCCTGCATTACTGAACTGCATCCCTGATATAACATATATGAGCTAGTGACTGGGGAAAAGAGCAGTCTGAACTGTGAAGTGCATTTATGTGGTAATGTAATAAATGGTCCTAGGTTAACTACTTGTTTATCAACCAACAGAAACCAATCAAAAGGTAGAAATTAATTGCTAGAGTTATTATCTCTAATTAATTTAAAATAGCAAAGTAAATCTTTGTTTAGTCCAAACTTTATCAAAAGCAGCTACGGACAAACCTAGACTAAGTTACATCTTAAAGCTAGATTATATTTCCTGCATTCTAGATCACAAACTTGACCGAATTCACACTTTTATGCTGTATAAATTGTTGCTTTATTATTTATTTATCTCACAAAGATCCAAAGTGTAGCTGTTCCACAGATGTTTTTTGTTTTAGATAGAATAAAGAGAGATCCCTGAATGCAAATTACAGGTATAATTGTCAAGTGATTGCTCTGTGTAAAAGATCAATGTTACACTTAAGAAACAATGCACTACCTCATTCATTGGTAATCTAAGAGGCCATGGAATGAAAAATACTTCAATTACAACTAGTTTTGCTGAGGCCTGGAGGGAAGACAAGTGGCTCAGGTGAGTGAGCGGATGACTCTTTCTTTAACCTTTCATATGCCACTCATCTTCACTATGAAAACAATGGCCACAAGTTGAATAGGCTATGTAATGCCTGAAGGCACATGAGTCACTGAATGAAAGACTGATGTTTACTGTTTTCTTATGGCAAACTACAATTTTATTTTACAACATCTTTTATCAGTAAATACAACTAAAACCTAATGTAAAGATTAAATATGTATGGTCATATAGGATTTCTAGAGTGCTATTCTTATTTCTTGAGGAAACTGTTACCTCATTGAATATTACTTTGTAAATATGAAATATGATTTATGAGTAAAGGACCAAAAGGATTATCCCATCTGACTGCCTGTAGATTATTTCTGCTCTCTGAAATAGTATAATTTGAAGGCATAAGGAAAGATTCAGTACTGGAAAATTAGGATTTTTCCCTAGATTTTATGCATATTAACTAAAAACTGGTTATTAGTATATATGGCTTTCCAGAAAACTGGCTTATCCTTTAAATTCATGAATATATACTCAGAATTGGCATTGCTTTTTGCCCATATTGGTTTTTATTATGAACATAAAATCTGTTTCTGTTGCACATAAGTGTTTTTTTTTTTTTTAATAAGCATGAGTTTTTTAAGAAATGTTTCAGATGCCTGCTTGCTTTTGCTACATTTTGTAAAATATCTCCCATAAGTAACATTAGACATTAGGTGAATTTTCAGCACTTGGTCTATCCTACATTCTGGAGTTGACCAGCTGCTAAAAATAATAAAAAGCCATTATTTGTACACAAAAGTAGGAGAAAGATTGCCAGCAAATGGTTTGCCTTTAGAAATAATTTTTACAAAAAAATAAATGTTAGTACCACACTTTGGCCAAAATATGTAAGCTCACTGAGTAGTAAGACCATGTTGCACTTACCCTTTATTCAGGAGCTCTAGTGAGCAAGTAGGGAGCTATTAAACCCCAGCTAATTATCCTACACCTTATAAGTAGTTCCTTGTTCTAAAGGGGATCAATAAATAATCTTTGCTATTATAGGTCTACCATGTGTTATTCATGTATTCTTCTCATTCTTATACTTTTTATATTGCAGTATTTGCTCGTTTTTGCCATCAAGCTTAGTTTTATATTTAAAATGTCTAAGAAAAGATAAATATTAGCTTCTATGATTCAAGATTAATAGTCATTGTTAAAAAAGGAAATTTCTCAACTAATTAAAACCTCCATGGTTATTTCCTTTGACTTGCCCACATTCTTTTCTGTCTATGTAAATTCTAAAGATGAAAAACTATGCTATTACAACCAGATATGCTCTTTCTTAAGCTCAGTTTATAGCTTGTCATTGGTAAATGTTGGAAGCAGAAAGATTTGAGTATATACTTGTCACTAATGTATTGTCTTTCACCCATCCATTTAAAGTCACTGTTATGAAATAAATCAATCAAATCATAAATCAGGATGCTGTTTATGTGCAATTATTTTTTTTGTATTACAAATATAAGAGACAAGTGACAGAAATTAACTAAGTTAAAACATAATTGTAACTTTTTTGTATGTCACATAAGGAAAGAATCAAGGGGTGGATGTAGTCAGGCTGTCTGTGTTTTTCCCCAGAACATTACTAATGTCTTGAATGTCAATGAACAAGAAAGTCATTCTGCCAGCTGAAGGTAAAACAATCACTTTCTCTTAAATGCATTCAATAAGTACTATAATAAATGTTACACGGTTTGCACTGGGTCTAGTAACTCTTTAAAACCAAACAGCACGGTAGGCATGGAGGATTATAAGATTTCTTAATTCGCAGATGAAATCCTAGTGACACTCAATGGCCCCTCCATATCACTACCCAATTTGCATTATATCTTACAAGCCTATGGCTCAGTATCTAGCTGCAAAATAAACTGGTCAAAAATCTAAAGCCTTAGCACTAAACATAGAGGAACAAGTCATTAAATACCTTGCCAATACGTTAACTCATAGATACCTGTATGAAGGTATCAGGCCTGTATCAGGCAAACTATATTCCATTAGTAAAACAACTAATAGTACACAACAGAGACAGTTCCTGCACACCCAGGCTCTCCAGAAATGTAACGCCCGGTGCTCACTGCTAAAGGGATCGGCACCCTCCCGAATCCAATGTAACAGCAAAAGCAAGTGGCACTCAGAGCTGCAAACAAGGGAACAAGCCCTTTACAAGCCCTTTAGGTTTTTTTATTGCAGAAGTGCAACGTTTCGGGGCAAAATGACCCCTTTCTCAGCTTATAAAAAACCTAAAGTGCTTGTTCCCTTGTTTGCAGCTCTGAGTGCTACTTGCTTTTGTTGTTAAAACAACTAATAGCACATATGCAAGAATGGAAGAAGTACACTAATTTGTGGCTCGGACGCATAGCTGCAGTACTTTTTTTAAACCCTACCTCATCCAATGCTTAAACAAATTCAAAAACAATTAGCTGGCTATATTTGGAATACGACAAGACCCAGAATCTCACGATCAGCTCTAACGGCCAGTAGAGACCAAAAGGGCTTGGCAGTCCCCAATATAGGCAAATATTGTGAGGCAGGCCAACTTCGCCATTCTCTAGCCAGGCTACAACCCAAGGTGCCTATGAAGTGGGCACAACTGGAAACTTAATGCACACACCCATATCACATAAGCAACCTTTTATTAACTGACAAAGCCGATGTGCACCTACCTACCTATGCACTTCACAGACACGTAAGTCCTACACATACAACAAATTACAAGAGAAGTGGGGGACCAATAAAGCACTGAAATACCTTCAGATTAAACATTTTGTAACAACTTTGACTGATGCCCAAAGCAATAGGCAACCCACTACCTACAAAAAAGTACTGGGGGGCACCTACCATTACATAGGTCTAATATCTCACCTATAGCAACTGTTATATTTCCGGAAGATCCATTCCCAAAATATTTATATATGCAAAGTTGGGAAATGGAAATGGAAAGGGCCCTGACCTCACATCAATGGTCTAAGATCTGGGAAAATGCTTGTAAGATAGTAGTGGTATGTACCAAACAAAAAGAAAGCATTTATAAGGTAATGATGCTATGGAAACTTACCCCAGATAGATTATCAAAAATATTTCCTCAAACAGAACCCTTATGGTGGAAAGGCTGCCCCACCAGAGGTATGCTAAGCCACATCTTGTGGACATGCCCCAGAATTACAGAATACTGGAAAGCAATTATTGAACTAATACAGACAGTTTTGAGAATGCCAATAGATATTGAAATACCCCACTTATCATTGGCTTTCCCACTTCCTTGCCTTAACAACGCAGCACAGAGATTGGTCAGCCACATCACTACAGCAGCTAGACTGGCTATTACCTCTAAGAGGAAAACCATTAATATGCATACTGTTCAGGAGGTTATTCTAGGAGCTGAAACCAATAAAAATTTTGAGGAAATGACCACTAGAATTGCTAAAAACATTGAGCAATATGACAATACTTGGGGTAACTGGGAATACTATAAAGCCTCTGTCTTAAAATACTGAGACCTTTTGGACTTCAATATACTCCTTTCTGGCTACAAGAAGTGCTACTGGGATGATGAGATGAGTGTCCCCCTCAACCACCTAAAAACCTAATCCCGAATAGGTCCATCTACAGAAGCGGAAATCAGGCAAAGTAACTGCACCTGCCCCATATACCACATACCTGTTAAGGCTCCCTACAGCATCAATGAGCCGATGCGGCCCTGATTCAATGGGAAAATCAAACCTGCCCAATCTACACCTCCCCGATTTTCGGTCAGGAAGGCCCATCAGGGGGCACCATACAGGGCAGATAAGCTGCTGAATCGCTCTAAAGGACTCAAATCAGCAGCTATAATCGGCCTATACTGTATATGTACATATATATATATACACCTTTAGACCATTTCAAGGGAAATGTACTGCCTTCAAGGGAAAATATGCCTCCCTTTTGACAGGAGGTGGATTCTGGGAATTAAAGATTCCCTGCTTTCCAGAGAATCTCTGCACCACCCACTATGGAAAGCAAAGGGCCTTCAAGTTCTAGAATCCATCACTTCACAACTGAAGAAGGTGAGGGAAGGGTTCATTACAGTGTGTTTCATTACAATCTGTGGAATCAGGTTTGTCTGTGTAAAATAAAAAAATACATTTATTTTTATATTTTACAAGTTCAGATAGAGTTAATGCCCCTTTTCTTCCTACCGCAACTGAATGAGCTCATATCAAAAGGCATGTATATTTTCCCTTGAAGGCAGTACCTTACAATTGTAATGACCTAAAATAGTGGTCCCTTTTCAGAAAATAGATGAACACATTTCTCTCTATCTGTAACTTCCTAATTTATTGCTTGTGAACACTTCTCTCTGATCTATCAGTATAAATGTTGTGCCATTTCAGTTCTCATTTGCATTCTGCCTGAGCCTTAGAGCTCCGAAAGCTTGCACTGTATTTTTATTGTTAGCTAATATAGGTATCATTTCTACAATACTCTTGTATTTGTGTTTTGTTGTTTTTTTATTATTATTTTTGACACTGGCTAACACGGTTCTACAGTTTTTGCTTTTTCCTTCCATAAGGTTGATTACCTGCATCCTCTTAACCAAAAATATCAAATAAAGAAAACGTTACTACACTCACAGGTCTTGAACAAAAAAAGATGATTTGTTTTATTTAGAGATCCAATCTTCCTGTCACATACAGTGATATTTCTCAGGGCTAGACAAACAAAAACAAATATACCCCAATTTCCTGCATCTGTCAGGTATATCTGGTTTGGGGTACACACATTGCACTGTCTGAGCCTGAGGAAGGCACATGAACAAAACATTGGAACTCTAGGTTATGTTAAAAAAGCTGCATAGCCTGCCACAGGTCTAGTGAGCTATAGAAATCTAATCAGCAGGTAGAATTTACTGGTCACCTGTTTGAAAGTAAATATCTTAATGGTTATATGTTACTGGATCTGAGCACTTTCAAAAATAATATACACATATATATATAAGCTTCAGGATTAAAAATGTCACTTTTATTGCTTCTATTGGTTCTATTAGCTGCTCTTGGCATTCCTTTGGAAAGGGTGTTCTCAACATCCCTAACAATAAGCTGCCATGCATTGCCAGCAGCTGTGAGTCCCACCCAGGTTAAGGCAGACGCATCTCATTTACTGTAGGCCTAATTCAATCAAGTATATTTCAAGAAGCCCAAAATAGGAGCCGAGTGTCTTTCTCTGGAAGCCCCAACAATTAAGAGATAAGGTCAGTTGACCTACATGAAACATAGTTGTTGTTTGATAAGGCTGCCCATATTGCCCCAGGTCACTAGGTCAACCAGAGCTCTTTCATTCAGCTCTAAATCCTTAAGCTCTATTACTACTTGTTCTGGGAAATTGCAGGGTAGTCCCAGAAGGCTGAGCAGTATAATGGTAAAAGCAGTTGAAAGGTTGTTGTTCCAGTGTGGTTTTATGGGGTTACATTAACTTTTTTTTGTACTAAATGTTTTGTCTCCCTTACTAGTAATACCCTTTATAACCCTGTGAATCAAAGTGACCACAAATGTGTGCCTGAACTTGGGTTGCTTTGCCCATCTGGCACCATATCTTTAAGAGCAATAGCCCTTTTACAAACAATTTAAAATTATATGCTGTGCAGTTGAATTGAATACTATGAGAAAGATACAGTAAATAACTATGTGGTTAAATGCTAAAAAAAAATAAGTAACTAGTGTCTTAAAATGTCTTAAATACATGTTATTTATGCATCATTGTAGTTAATCTTTACATGTATGTATCTATGATCTGTATTGAGAATGGAATGCCTTTTACTAGTGGCAGATTATAAAACGGGCTTTTTAAGTGGCTGCACTGGGCCCATAGCTTCCTCAGAACCCAAGGCCACCTAACCCCCAAGAAATGCTTAAACTGCATATACATGAAAAGTAGGCAGCAGCTTATATTAAATATGCTCAAATGTGATGACCTGTACTACAGTATGTAATGTAATGTAACTATGTAATGCAAACACTTTTACCTGCAGCAAGCAAAGCATTCCTCTGCCCATTTAATATCACTTGACTGGGGTAATATAATGTTTGCATCAGTTCAAGTAACCCACAGCATAAAATTATTTTTGCTTTTAAACTGGTCATTCCTGATTATGGTATCTCTAGCAAGCTTGAAAACTGAATGTAAGTCTAGTTATTTTAATTTTCTATTACTCAGCCCTCTTCTATTCTTATATAAATAAAAAATGATAGGATGGCACAAATAGGTCCGATAGGCACACCAATTTATAGTTAGTTTCAATTTCAGGTGCTCACTGTGGGGGTCTACCTGAAAGCCCCCAAACAGAATGCACAAAAATAACAGAATACAGAATACACACCAATGTAAAAAAATCAAAATTTATTGAAAAAAAACATGTTTTGACCCCAATAATGGGGTCTTCGTCAGGGGCTTATGCAAACAAAAAATTTATTGGGCTTGAAACACATTGGGATTTTTGTCTTATTCTGTACTAGTACTGCCAGTTTGCTTGTGTGAGTGATCCTAGTAACAATATAGAAGTTTATATTCCAACTTTGAGGACAATGATTAAATTATGTATGTATGTATGTATGTATGTATGTTTTTATTTATAAAGCGCTACTTATGTACGCAGCGCTGTACAGTAGGATACATTAATACAAACAGGGGGTTAAAGATAATGGATAAATACAAAGTACAACAATAAATACAAGATACAGTTACAGTTGCAATAAGTTAAGAGTCAAAGACACAAGAGGATGGAGGTCCCTGCCCCGTAGAGCTTACAATCTATATGGGAGGGTAACTTACAGCTACAAATAGGCAAATATAAGTGCTGTAGGTCACAGTGGGTGACATTACAATATAAGTGCTATTTCCCAGATCAGGTGCTGGGCGAGTGCTCCAAAAGGTAGTCTTTTAGTTTAGTTTTAAAAAGACTGAGGGAGGATTCACTCTGGAGGAAATCAGGGAGGGCATTCCAAATGTAAGGGGCAGCAAGGCAGAAAGGTTTAAGGCGGGAAACAGCAGTAGTAGTGGGGGGCGCAACCAAGCGATTGCTATGCGAGGAACGAAGGAGTCGGCCAGGAACGTCCGGAGACACAAGAGACGAGATGTAGTGAGGAGCAGAGGAATGGAGGGCTTTGAAGGTTAAGAGAAGGAGTTTGTAGGATATTCTTTGTTTAATAGGAAGCCACGATAAGGACTTTAGCAGGGGAAGGGCCTGAACTCTCCTGGATGAGAGGAGGAGAATTCTGGCTGCAGTATTTAATATAGACTGTAGGGGGGAAAGATGGGAGTTAGGGAGGCCGGTTAATAGCAGGTTGCAGTAGTCAAGTCGGGATAGGATGAGCGCATGCATGAGCAGCCTGGCTGTTGCAGTAGAGAGAAAGGGACGGATTTTGGCAATATTGCGTAAGAAAAAGTGACAGGTTTTGACAGTGGAGTTAATGTGGTTAGAAAAGGAGAGACTGGAGTCAAAGATCACCCCCAAACAACGCGCTGAATCAACAAGGTTGATGAGGGTGCCATCAATAGAGATAGAAAAGGGGGGGGTAGGACCAGGCTTAGGCGGAAAGATCATTAGTTCAGTTTTTGTTAGGTTCAGTTTGAGGTGGCGTTGGTTCATCCAATTGGAGATAGCCAGGAGGCAGTTAGAGATTTGAGTCTCAGTTTCAACTGTTAATGAAGGGGTCGACAAATAAATTTGGATATCATCAGCATTCAGATGGTATTTAAAGCCAAATGAAGGGATAAGATCTCCCAAAGACAGCGTGTAAAGGGAGAACAAGAACGGCCCAAGTACAGAGCCTTGAGGTACCCCCACATTAAGAGGAACTGGAGATGAGGTTTTGTTAGCATAGGAGACAGTGAATGATCGGTTAGAGAGGTAAGAAGAGATCCAGGATGCAGCCTGACTACGGAGACCAATCGAATGCAGAATTTGCATCAGGAGGGAGTGGTCAACCGTATCAAACGCAGCCGATAGATCTAGGAGGATTAGTATAGAGAAGTGAGCTTTGGCTTTGGCAACCTGAAGATCATTCGTAACTCTGCACAACGCTGTCTCAGTAGAGTGCGCAGGCCGAAAACCAGATTGCAGCGGGTCTAATAAATTATGGGCATTGAGAAAGTTAGTGATATGGGAGAAGACAATACGCTCTAAGATTTTGGAGGCAAGCGGTAGGAGCGAGACAGGACTGGTCCAGAGTGGGCTTTATATCTATTTTGTTGCAGCTGTCTTTAATATGTTGTCTAAACTAACTCCTACCTGGTCTTTTGTGTTCATTAGAGCCTTAGATTATACATATTCAGGAACTGACCCCAAAAGCCCTACCAGAAGATCTGCAAGTGTTCTCAAAAAGAACACTGGGCTAATTTACAAATGCATGTGTAATAAGGACAGGCCATTGCAGTGTACAGGGAGGAGGCCAGTGACAAGGCTAGAGTGCGTGGGTGACATTACGTCCAGGGTAGGTAGAGGCAGAGGGAACGTAGGAAAGAAGGAACAGAAGAGCCATTTTAAAGTAGCATCCCACCCACCTACCTATAAGTCAGAGATGGTTATTCAGTGTGGGGCCAAGTAAAGGTGTGTAGATATAATTTGTCATAGCTGGGGATGAAATGCTTGTCTTGGGGGCCGTTGGTCAGTGTTCAATTAAGTTTGGTAGACAAGTTGTAGTTTGCAAGAGTGGGGACAAGTGTTTGCCTGGTTTACTTGCCTATCTGACCACTAAGTGTCTAGCAGCTGGCATGCCCGGAAGCCCAGTAAAGTGGATGTTGGCTATTATTGGCAAGCATTCCTTGAGGGTAATTTTTCCTGTATGTTTAAGTTAAAATACTTCTAGATTGTAACTTTATACATTATTCTTATTGTATCTGTATTTTAAACTGTTATTAAAAGCTGTGGCTCTTTCAGTCCCAAAACTTATTGGGTGATGCATGGGATGGAGGATAAAAGGGATGGGTAGGTGAGTAAGAGCAGGCCAGGGGGTGTACTACATCCTTACATCCTGATTATAGTTGTAAAATGTGAAGTCATTTTTATTGTCACTCATCTAATACAGGATGCATTTCCGTGTTTTGAAAATATTAAAATGTTAAATAGTTAGAGTGCCATTGAACTACCTGCCTGTACAAGGAGTCAGAAAAATGTTTTAGTCTGAGAGGAAAAGGACCTTGCAAACTAGTTATGCTGGTATTGCGTGTCCTTTTCCAAAGCATTCTGATTAACGGCCTCTCTGGAAATGTTGAGTCAAAAGGTTGAAAAATGTTCCCCTCCGCAGTTTTCTTCTGATATCTGTTGGAAGGAAAGTCTTTCATCGGTTTCCATTAAATAAAAGAAGTAGGAAGTGCCATCATTTATTATAACCATATGACAAGGCTGCACATATCTGAAAGTCATAATTATTCTTATGCAAGGGCAAAAGGAAAGTATATGCAAAGCCATACTGGCTCCAAATGTGTACTACAACTAGATTCTCAAACCAATATTCCTAAAACATGCCTACCAACCTGCCCTTCAGTGGGCCCCAGTGTGGGGTGGGCAAAAGTGCAGTCCCACCCCCAGTGCCCCAGAAGTTACTGTAAAAATGTGGCCTAATATGTAATAAAAAAGGTGCAGTAAAGACCAAAGATGTTTGCTTTTAATCAGGTGACCAGTAAATGGTAACTGCTGATTGGTTGCTATAGGTTACTAGACCTATAGCAAATTTTGCATCTTTTATTACATAATCCTCATTAGATTAGTCTGCACAGCACAGCTATCAGTATTATTAACATATAATTTATTAGAAATTATTATGTATTAAAGTAATGTCCAAGATAAAGGGTTGAGTTAAATATATAAATATATATATAAATAATATATAGATATAGATAATAGATATAATATGTGTAATCATGTCCATCCTTGGGACCACAGCTCCATTTGGCCCACATAGACAGATATCATATAATGGATAGAACACAGTAATTTATCAAGACATTATAAGTCACTCATAAGGACAAAACTACAGAAGGTGCACAGGTTGTGATTTTTCCCTAAGCCCAGAAAATTAAAAAGCCCAATAGTCGTAAGCAAGAACCAGATTTCTTGACTAACAAAACTAAAATAATCTGCACTGTAAGGGGGCAATGCATAGTCTGAATGCCTGGTTGTTGGAAGAATTATGAGTGGCTAGATCTGCTGGTATTATGACACTGGCAGTGGCAGTTTGAATCATGAGTGTTTGGAAGTTTTTAGAGACCAAAAAAACCACCAGCCAAGTAGCATCCCACAATTCTCTAAAGTGATCATAGAATGGGAGCATTAGTGGTTCCCTCAAGTTACCAGGAGCATATATAGGCGCAAGTACTTGACTGAATTGTATGAATGCATGAATTGTATGAGTTTTGGGTCAAATGCAGCGCTTTGCAATTACACTTGAGTAAAATGAAGCTTTTACCTCTATATGTAATAAAAGCCACAACATGTACCCAGGTGTAGTAACATATAACAGTCAATAAGGTATTTGCATTTTAATAAGTGGCAAATAACCTTCTGATTGGTTACTATACAGTAGGCAATTAGACCTGTATCAAACTTTGCACCTTTTATATATAATTAAGCAAGGACTGTGGTTCCACAGGTGAATGGGGTAATGCTAATGTACTACATGTAACTAGAAATACAGGAAGTCAGTTTACAAGGTTAAAAATGAAGGGAAGTTTTAGCAACATATGCTATATAATAGTGATAAGCGGATCTGTCCCATTTTGCATTGCTGAAAAATGTGCATATTTTTATGAAAATTTTCCATTACAAACATTAATGTAAAGATGGACAGGGCAATTTCAAGCTTTGCCATCTAAGCAATTGTAGCTCCATGAGAGGGGAATAAACCACTTGACATCATTCCCTGTTCACTTGAGGAATCACCCTCAAGCAATCAGTACTGTTGCTCTATAATAAATGGGGAAGCATTTTCCCCATGAGCTTCTGCCAATTGACAGCACTGGGCATTTGCAACTGATTCCCATTTAAAGTGATTTGCTGGGGATGCCTCCCTTCTATGAAGCTACAAAACACTATCTCAAAAAAATGTTTGAAATTGCCCTGAGTACCATTACTATAAGACTACCAAATACTATATTCTGCTTGATTGTCATGGATGGCTTTGCCCCTGTTAATATGGACAAACAACTCCATATTTCTTTTGATGTCATAAACATAAAATTGCTTATTCACAATGCCCCATACAATGTGCAAAGTGCAAAAAAAACTCAGCAACCAGGGGTTCTTCCCCTCCCGCCCTCTACCCACCCTAACTTTCTCATTATTTTGACGCACAAGATATGAATGGCAGGAGTGCAGCCGCATTGGGGTCATTCATTAAATGATCAGTACAGCGTGCAGCATAGGGGGGTGCAGGAGCCCCATGCTCTTGCACCCCTTAGTGCTCTTGCATTTGCACTTCCTGGGGTTATAAATGACCCCTAAGATGAAGGTCTCCAGCCTACAAATGCATTCAAATGTAAATGAAAAACTCTTAAAGGAAATGTAAACCCCACACACAAAAAATGTAATCAGTGAACAGCCTCTTTGAAATCTTTCAATACCTGCCACACTGGTTGCCCAGAGGTTAATAGTAAGGCTGCAACATCTCCTTAATCACTTAGATTTCCGTCTCCTCCTGTAACCCACTCAGCCCCCTCCCTCTGGAATTTGCTTTGGCTGTTGGCTTGTGGGCATGCTCAGTTGTTTAAAGCTCAGATTACTAAACATGCCCCCCCCCCAGTCTCGCAGCCAGTAAAGAGATGACACTGCTGGTTCCCATAGAAACTCAGCTCTAGCTGTCTGCTTCAATTTTTTTTATCCCAACCAATAGTGATGAGCGAATCTGTTCTGTTTCGCTTCACTGAAAAATTTGCAAATCTTTCAAAAGATCCGCAAAACGACGAAAAATTCGTGAAATGTCGAAAATGTCGTGCCGCAAAAAAAATTGTCGCCCGCGGCTATTATTTTGACGCCACGACTATTATTTTGTCGCGCGGCTATTATTTTGTCGCGCGGCTATTATTTTGTAGCCCTCAGCTATTATTTTGTCTCACGGCTAATCTTTTGTCGCCCATGGCTATTATTTTGTCGCACGGCTATTCTTTTGACGCCGGCGACAATTTTTGGATGTGCGGCGAATTTTTCCGCTGCAAATTTTTTTATCCATTTCGCGCAACAATCCGCCAATGGCGAAATGTGGAAATTCACCGTGAATCCATGCCTGGCGAAACATTTTGCCCATCACTACCAACCAACTCTCCTGAGCTCAGCTCAAACAAAGCAGAACTTTTATCAAAGACAGTTGTGCCTGTGTGAGCCTGTATTCTTGATGAAATGTATGCTGAATAAGGGTCTGTGTGTGTGTGTGTGTGTGTATGCTGTTTGCTGATTTAAATGTATCTGATTATGTATCAGAGGAAAAATGGCCACCGGGTGAAAGCTGCTATTTGCTTTAGGAAAATGTGATGGTGCTGGCAAGGGGAGGGGATATATGCAGTACAAATGATACCATTTGGGTGGGGGAAACGTGCCCAACTGATATACATTGTAGGCAAATGTAGGCTTTACATGTCCTTTAAGTGGGAGCATTTTCAAGCGCCTGACAAACAAGTGCACCAAAACATGAAAGCTATTGCCATATAATTGAAAGCAGCATTCCCTGTCCCCCACCTAAAGTGCCCATAATTATTACAGGGACCAAACAAATGGAACTGCCCCCTGTACCATTTCCTAAGAAATGCATATGATATGAGTGTCAGTTGTCACTTCTGGGCAATTAGATGTTATAAAACATGACCCAGGCACCCCCCACTGCAAACTCACTCTGTCCTAACTACTCAATAAAATGTGTGACAATATCATTGGATGTTAATGGCCAGTACAAAACCATTACATAACAGTTTTTTAATATGTAATACAATCAAATCTGCATATCTGTATACATTTTTAATAATAATATGTATTGAACAGTACCTAACTAGAGCCCCTGTCAGTCTGCCCTTCCATAAAATATATCACTATCCTCCAGCCGCCCCACGTCCTGGCTCGGAGGATGCTCCTACAAATCAGACTCAGCAAGCCACCTGTTAAAGAGCGGCCAGTTTAACCTCAGGCCCACTATCACTTTTCTGAAGGTTGTCCAAGATTCTGCTATATACCCAACCCCTTTACTATGCACTTAATGGGTTCCTCTATAGGGTTGGGCCCGGGTCATGCTGCCCCCCTCCTCCAGTCTATTCCTATTGCAGTGGTACACTTTTGCCAGTGAATCACAAATCCAAAGGAGGAGTCATACACTTTGAGACTGCTAAAGGGGCTCTTGCTCCATTTAATTCCACAAATGCACCATCAACATTTTGGGGGGGGATACATCCTCCTTTTTTCATGTTGACAAAGGGAGAGTATAAACATTTTGGCACCCAACACCTTCCAAATATTGTAGGAGATGCTTTGTTGTGTGTATATATTGCGAGGCATGATATGTTATATTAACTGATACAGGGGAATGCTATTGATATTTCAAGATGCCCTCAAGCTTCACCTATGGGACAGTAAAAAATGTTCCCTGTATACAGACCAGTACCTGGATTAACACTGTACTCCTGTGTATTGGGAGTAATAATTTTATATTCTGTCTGATCTGCCTCTCTGCATTAAGCAAATCCAGCATATCCAGTTCCTTCCCTTACTAACTCTTTAAGTGAAAATGAACAGATATTATACTCAAATATTTACAGCCACTAGGTCAATGGTGTACAGAGATTTTTGTGGGATTTTGTCTGTGCCTCTTTCTAAGTATAAATACACAACATCATTGCCAAACAGCCAATGCTGCCTATGGGTATGGTGGAAAAATGTAGGCAGCCAAGCAAAACAACTTTAAATGATCCCTATTTTTAGGCTGAAGTACTTTGGTTTACTATGATTACTTTTTCTTATTTCACAGTTGGATTAATGAACTGATTCATTTGTGTAGAAATATAATAGCACCAGCATATTACGTACTGTTTAATAGAGATATTACATCACTCACTTGACTCTATTTGCTAACAAAGGTTATCATTGCCCTTATAGAGCTTTACAAGCATTTTAATATAATTTACATCAGCTCCTGCCCAAGAAAGCTGACCCCCAAAAGATCCCTTTTACATACAAGCTATTTGTCACGGTCGGTATCCCAAAACTCAGAACAGTTTCCAAGGGCTTGGTCTCGGCTCACGCTCCTGCCTATAACCGCCGCCTTTCACGTCGGGAGGAGCCCTTCGCTACTCGGATGCCGCCAGGTCTTACAGTGAGGAGCCCAAGGAAAGAGTTCTGAGCAGGCAAGGGAACCAGAACCGTTCTAAAGGGAGAATGGGCACAAGAAAACACAGTCGGAGATCAGGCCGGGGTCAGCAACGTTCAGAGAGTAAAGTACCAAATCAGAGTCCAAAAGGGTAGTCAGAGGTCAGGCCGGGGTCAACAACGATAAGGCAGCACGGTACCAAACAGAATCCGGAAGAGTAGTCAAAATACAGGCAAGGGTCGGTTCAGGCAGCAGTACAGGAAGGTCAAGGACAGGCAGAGGTCAAAACAGATCAGCAGAACAGGAATAACACACCCAGGAACTCACAGGAGGAAAACCTACGTTGGGCAATGATTCTGCTACAGGAAGCGCTTTAAATATTCAAATATGGCGCCATAGTGATGTCACACGCCGAGAAGGACCATAGACGCAAGTACGCATGCGCGCGCAACCAGGAAGAGGAACGCGCATGCGCGCGCGTTAAAAGGAAGAGGAAGATGCGCGCGCGCGCCTAGAGGACGTAGATGGCGGGCGTCCCCGCACGGGAAGCGGCGGGCGTCCCCGCCGACCCCCAGGTACCCTCACACTATTTGTCAATTTTATCAGGAGCCATTTAACACCCAGTAAGTGTTGAAGGAAACAGTTGTACCTCAAAGAAACTATAGATTAGGAACCCACAAAATCTGATCAAAATCTCCCTTGCAGTTTAGCCCTTAAATAAAACAGGTATTGTTTGTTGTATATATTGCAATATATTCAAGCTGAATAACAATGTTAATGTCATTTCCAGTCTGGTCAGTCCTACACTCGCTTTCATCTGATTTATTAAGAATTCATTATCATCTATTACTTTATTATACATTTTTCACAGGCACTGTGATTATCTGCAACTTGTTTTCCAAGATTAAACTCCCAAATGGTAAAAAGTAGTCCCTGTCAGTAATGCAAAATAAAATAGTAGTATCCTTTATGAATTTGTGGCATTTATCAATTAGCTGCAGGCAGATCAGTAAGCGAAAAAATGTGGTAAATGAGTACAAATTTACCCACTGTTTGGAATTAAACATGGGACCCCAGTCCTGCAAAACTACAGTGCTAACTATGCTTCTCAATTCCGATTTTTTTTTAAAAAAAACAACCTCTTTTGGATGAAGTTTCCAGGCCTATGTTCATTGGGTCATGTTCAAAACTGATAGCTTTTTGGGCCTAAACTTTGCACTGTGTCAAGATTTTAGGTCAGGATTTGCTAGGTGAATAATGTTTATTGGCTTTTATGATACGCTCAGAATCTTTTTTTATTAATATTCAACTTGGTGAATTTTGTACCCTACCACTATCTAATGTACATGAGCATAATGTTCCATCCAACACACACCCATATGAACTGTAAATATGCAATGTCATTTGCAAAATGTGGCTGAAATTGGTCATAAATGTCAAATTATGAAAGTTTACAGTATGGATTGCTCCTGTCTTTAAAAAAGGCAGGTTTCAAACAGGCCTGTTGTTAGGTATACAGTTGGGTTTAGCTTGGTAATGGATCTTGATAGGAAACTTAAGTGCTGCTTCCTCTGAAGTGCCACTCTCTGCAAAAAGTTCATTTGCTGGGGTTTTCTCTCTATAAAAGTATTTTCTAAACTGAACCCCAACATATTTCAAGATCGGTATGAACTTACAAGGCTGCCATGAGAAATACTGTCACCCCCATAACACTAAATGGTCATGGCACCCCCTGCCAGCAACCTCTAGGGTCCATTGTAAGCACAACCAGAACCCAACTATTGTCTTCTCTTCTTGGAAGCAGGGGCCCAGATATTGCTGTAAAAACAAGAAAAAGTAGTCTGCCTGAGTTATCCTTTCCCTCTGTGGGCCAAAAATGTCATGGGCCCCCAACAACAATTCCAGTTGCTTCCCCCACCCCCATGGTAGCCTAGTGAACATAGACGTACAATATATATATATATATATGTATGTGTCTTAGTTTGAGTCATTTTGAAAGGCTTCTATTAGATGACAGAAGCATCCTCTGACGTGCTTTCACCTTGAAAGAGTTTAGTTAACCTTAGGTGTAAAAAACAGAGGTTTCATATGCCATACCACTTCCCTAGGAGAGTTAACGCCCACATCCTTTGGCCTCTAAGGAACTAATGTATTTTAACTATTATATCAGGTTGTTTGCTAAAAATAATATTAAACATAAAGTCCATACTTACATTTTCACTGGAAACTCACTTCTTTTTGCATAAAAATGTTATCAGCATCATAGAACATTCCAAAAAATGACCTAGCTCAGCTGGTTTCTTAGCTTCTCAGTACTCTTCAAACGGAAAATATTTGTATGACATCTTATATGAAATTGTGTCATGTTCACGTCCAGATATATATATATACATATTCTTAGTTTTTTTGTTTTGCATGCTGTGGCATGTTCTCCATAAATACTACAATATACCATAACTACTATCATATATATATTTAATTTTTTTTAAATATAAGAGAGTTGGGACAAATGATACCACATCCTGAAATGGGATGCAGGCCACCACATTTCAAGCTGGTCTGTAGTGGTAACACACAGAGGTTACATTAATCTGTTAATGCCTCTCAATAACTTTGCCCACAAGTCTTGCCAGGATTATAGAATATATCACAATGTTCATTATTGTGGGATGGGTGCTGCTGTAACCTTACAGCTAACCCTTTTTTGCATTTGGACAGTATTACATCCTGTGGTACTTACCTGTTATTTTGGGACAAACCTGGTCAGTTGGGAGATATAGCAAGGTACTTGATAACTGGAGCATAAAGCTTCAACTAAGTGAGATTAATTATATCTGCAAGTGAGTCAATAGGAAAGATAATGCACAGACACAATATCCAATAAACCAAGTACCATTTAAAACAAGGGGGGCTATCTATTGTAACTTTGCTAGTGAAATACAGTCAGTAGCACTTCTTCTAAATTTTTTAAATTTTATTTTTAAATTTTACATGGGGCTAGTCATATTTTTCATTTCCCAAGGTGCCACAGCCATGTGACCTGTGCTCTAATAAACTTTAGTCACACTTTACTGCTGCACTGCAAGTTGGAGTGATTTCACCCCTCTTCCTTTGCTCCCCAGCATCTGATCAGCAGAACAATGGGAAGGTAGCAAGATAGCACCTCCCAGTAGATATCAGAATAGCAATCAAGAAATCCAAGTCTGACTTGGGACTCATCCAGTTACATTGGAGTAGGAGAAATCTGGTCTAATGTGTAGCACTGACTCCTTCTGAAAGCTCAGACTCAGGCACAATGCACTGAGATGGCTGCCTACACACCAATATTACAACTAAACTAATACATTTGTTGGTTCAAGAATAAGATTTTAAATGGTAAAGTGAATTATTTGTTATGTAAACAGTATAATTTAGAAATAAAAAGTACAACATAAAAATCATGACAAAATCCATTTACCTAAACAAGCCCTTTAGATAGTCCTTAGATAGTCCTAAATGTGTCAAACGGTGGGGTATTTCATGTTCCGAGTGTTTAGTCACTTTGCTTGAGGTGCAACAATTCCACTTTAATCATAATTGCATTATAATCAAATGCATTATAGTTGAATAATGAAAAAAGAAAGATCACCTTTATTTACATATCTGCCAATAACTGGAGGATGCATCATGTTACACTTGGGTGATTTGCATCTGTTATTTGTAGATAACTAAAATTATGTTCCTTTTAGTTTGGTAAATAATGACACTTATTTCTAGGTAGGCTGCAAAATGTAACATAAGCTATACATGTACTACAGTAACTTACTGAATAACTAACTCTAGGTTTGTGGCACAGTTAACTAGGTAGAGGTAGAATCCCTATTGTTTCTACCTCTATATCTGACGATTCAGCCCTGAACGTCAATGGGGGAAATGAAAGATTGTAATTGCTATGTGTATGGCCACCTTTAGCACTTGGTGCTCTTAAGGAGAACCATGGTGGTCAAACCCCCCAATCAAATGTCACCAGGTTTCAAAGCACAAGAAACCCTCACAGACAGTTTTGGGCACTGGCTCTAGCTCAGAAGTGTCTGCACTCAGGCAGTTGCCATAGTTTTTAAAGCAGGCACACAGAGGAGCATAGGCAAGCGGCCGAAAAACACAGGGCTGAGACAAGCAGATATACACCATGTACCCTCACCCTAAGGAGGTCTCCTCTTCAAAAGTTGCTTGTGCCAACTTTCATGCATTCACACGGTAGCTTTCCATTGCGCTTACACTGATAATAGAAAGATTATGATGAAGACAATCAGAAAGAAACTGCATGAACATGTAATGATTATGCTATTCCTGTTCATTTAAACAGATTAATTAAAAGTTATGATATGGAGAAATGTCTGCCAAACTATTTTTAATCAGGAAGAAGCAAATTTAAGTCATGTAATTACTTGAAATAGCAACCTCCAGGCAAATAGTACTAGACTGAAGAACCTTTTTTTAATACAAATCCTGTGTTATTTGACATCACAAACAAGGTTCAAATTCCATATACACTTATGATATTATTTACTGGGGATCCTACAGCTTGAATACTTACGTGTCATTAAGTTTGTTTGGTCTATACAAAAATTCCTCTGCTCCCTTTTGCATGCCAAATCCCTAGCAGGTAGAATCTCATTTTATACAGAATTTGAAGATATAATTGTCCCTTGCCTAAATACTAATGGGCAGATATATCAAAATGTGAGGTTATGGTTCACTACAGAACAATTCTCCCACTCTCTATTGATTCCTATAGGATTTTTAGAAGTATATTTATCAGTGGGTGAAAGTTATAGTTTACTATTTGACACATAGGAATTAATAGGAAGTAGGGGGATTTTTCTGTGGTAAACTCTAATCTCACGTTTTGATAAATCTGCCCCTTAAAGGTTGGGATTCCTATCTGACTATGCACTTCACTCGTAAAGGGTAAATAAAATCAATTCCTTTTTTAATTAACTACAGGTATCTTGCTAGCTTAGGAATTACTAAAATGTACATTTTATTTGCCTCTATCTAACAGTGGGGGTCTGAAATAACTATTGTTTATGTTTATATGTCTTTTTACATATTTAATAGCCTTGGAGTGAAAAGAGTTCTGCGTAACTGTTTGCCCATTTACATTTGTGTTTTTAAAGGAGCCAGCAGACCATTTTGCGATATAAGAGCTCAATTTACCTTGTGCAGGTGGCTCCATACTGTAATAGCCCAAACACAAAATGCTATGTAGGAGATTAGAAATAAAAGGCATAAGAAGAAGAAGATGCCCCATATACCTGAATTTTGCATTATGCACCTATTTTTTAATCCAGCGCAAGGGACACTGCTTACAGGTAGAAGAGAGTCCTGTTGCTACACTGATGAAACAAGTAAGTGTTTTCTTAGGTGGAATATTAGCAGCATTTTCATCAAAGCCCTCTAGTTTCCTACATGTAGGAAGAGATGCACCAAATCCAGAATTTTTTGATTCAGGTAAATACCGAATCCTTCATGGAGCATTCAGCCAAATATCAAACTGAATCCAAATCCTATTGAATCCTATTGAATAGATAGTAAAACATTTACCAAAGCTATAAAAATAATTTGAAACCTGGGTTGAGCTGGGCTAATGATTGCCGATTGAATAAGAATGTAATGGACAAACTGTAACTGAAATTAAATTCATTCTTTATTCTTATACTATACTTTCAAAAATAAACAAAAAATTTAAAAAGCGAGATGTTTGATGTGGTACTGCTGCCTTTTTTATTGACTGAAGCATTGAACAAGATATGTTGAGGTTAGACAACAACATCCAAAAAGTCCAGAATTCACACAGACTGTACATGCCATATTGAGTTGAAGACGGTTCTAATAAAGGTATAAATCAATATTTTAGGACCTTCCAAAAAATGTATGTAGGATACAAGTTATGGTGCACTGGTCAGTGTTTAAATCAAAAGATAAAACAACAATTAAAACAATTATTTTAAAAGATATAAACAATAAGAAAAACAAGACAATTCACTTTATTTCAGTCTCAATTTTTAGCTCCAAAGATGTTTGGAGCACCATTTGAATTTTATATGCAGGAAACTGGGTCTAGCTGAAAGGACAAAACCACAGTTTTAGCAACTTTATATTATTTTTACCATTTTCCCTGTCCTAGAATTTCCTCCCACACACAGTAAGTTTACAACCTCACCCACTGACTTCCTGTGTCACAAAGATGGAATGCAACAAACATTTCTCAATTCTTTTACACAGTTCACATTATATGCTTCCTTGTCTAGGGTATAAGGACACAACAATATCATAATGCCAAAAGCCTGTCTCTAAATGAGCCAGCTGGTGCAGTTATCTATTAATACTTGTTATATTAGAGAGCCATTTTAGGGTTAGAGTTATAAGACTTGAGGTAGTTTGTGGATAAACGCATATATTACAAGCAGGGTCGGACTGGGCCACCAGAGCACTGGGAAAAAACCCGATCTCTGCACGGCGCTCCCCTGAGCCGCCGGTCTCCCTCTTCCGATGCACTGAAGTTTCATTTATGCACACTTGGGGGAGGGGGTCGGATGGGTGGTGGGTGCCCCTGCGGGGGTGTGAAGGCGGCAGGGTGGCCCATTGTGTGGTGGAGGGGACCCTAAGGCAGTTGCCCCGGAGGGCCCTGTACACCCCAGTCCAACCCTAATTACAAAAATTCTAAAAGTCTACTATCATCCATTTAAGTAAACATGTAAGTGTTGTTTATTAGAAACTTGATAGATAGAGTTGACAGAAGGAGGATGGTCAGTCCAGTGCTCCTTTTCCATGTGACCTTATGCAGTCCCCCAGGTCAGACACCCCAAAGAGTATCCATGAAGAATAACCTTCTATTATCTAGCCCTGCCTTTGCAGCAAGGACATTCCAAACAAAATAAATATTGCAGAGAAACAAAACTGTTTTGTTGGATGAAAAGGATTTTGACCGGCACCTTAACCCATACCCTACCACCCTTTTTGGTCCATGTGTATTTTACAGTCCAGTTCTTAAACTCTTACATATTGCAGAGCTTGCCACATATTCTCCTGCCACTTGACATTTGTTATAAATGTTTAATACTAACTGAGGTCAGGGGGGTGTTTGTCAGGCCAGAACCCATCATGTAATCTACCTTAGCAATCAAGACACACTCAGAACAACTATAAGCCTATCCCCATAATTACCAAAAATGAATAATAAAAGTGACCCATGCACATCCTACCAAATATGGAAGTAGTTTATGAACATAGGGTGTGTAGGTGCATGTTAGTGATGGGCAAAATAATTCGCCAGGCATGGATTCGAGGTGAATTTCTGTATTTCACCATTGGCAGATTTTTTTTTTATGCACAAGATTTTTGCCATTTTCCGAATCTTTTCAAAGATTTATGAATTTTCTGAGGAAGCAAAATGGGACAGATTTGCTCATGACTAGTGCATGTCCATCTACAAATTTTACTGTTAGAACAATAGTAGTAAAAAGAATGAATTAGCCCCACAGCCCTAATAAAACATATGTATAAATATAAAACTTGATATAAACTGCCACAGGTAATAGTAACATAAGGTTAAAATAATTAAAACTTACTTTTATTACTTCTGCGTGATTTAAAATTTTAAATCTTTAAAAAAACTCTCCTTCCAATCCATTGGTCTGTATACAGTTATTGATACCTTAACAACTCTGGCTGGGTCTTGGATTGAGAAATATATCCCTGTCAAAAGTTCCTTTGCAGAGCTACCATTTCCCAGTTTTCCAACCCCAGCTTCCTGCATCACTGGCAATATTGTCTTCCCATAAAAGACCTTGCAATGACTTCTGCCCACCTGAGGCAGTTAATGGTTGTATCTTCAGCTTATTTAAAAATGGAAACATTTAGAGGGAAAACTGAGCTAACTCTTCTGACGTCTGTTAATCCCCAGGCCAAATCTAACCCTTCCTAACATGAATTGCAATAAGCATTGCTCCTGTCATAAAAAAATTTTTTATTCAAATAAAAATCAGTGCTGCGCTCATTTAAGTCAACATTATACTTGCATCCCTCTGGCTATAATAATTATATAGCACTTTATTTATTTTTTGGGGCCGTAGCCATAAGTTTCGATATATTTGTGCATATATTTCTGCGCCAACCAACCAAAAAAAAAGGGGAAGAACTATTTGATTTTATTAGGAACTCAAACTATACAGAAATTGGCACACAGGTAAGGAAATGTATGTGTTTTATTTTCCCCTTCCCACCCCAGTGACCAGTGGGGTTAGTCAGTATTTAGTCTTTACATATAAATGACCCACTCCCAACAAGCTATAGCCATACATGGAAAGATCCACTCGTTTGGCAAGGTCACCAATTGAGCGGATCTCTCCCCAACAGGCCCACATTGTGGCTGATTGTTTGAGGGTCAAACGATAGTATCACATTGATGGGATGCAGAAAATCAGGGCAAGGATTGAATGCCCATGTGCTCCTTGCCCTGACAACATGCCTGTGTGCTCCTCACCCCAACAGGGTTTGCCCAGATATTGGTTAGGCAAGCCGTCTGTAGGTCCCATACACAAGCCAATAATCTGGTCACTCAGATTTTATCAGCCCGTGTATGGATGTAAACCCCATTTATCAGCACTATGCCTCCTGTGGCAGAAAGGGGCTCTCAGTCCTCAGTGGATATGTAAGGGTACATGCATTTAAGCATAATGGACAATTTTGATGTTATAGTTTAGGGGGATGAAAGAGATGAGAAGGCTTAGCTTGGGCAAACTAAACAGATGCGTTGAAGTTCTAAATTATATAAATACAGGTATGGGACCTGGTTTCCAGAATGCACAGGACCTGGGGCTCTCCAGATAAGGGATCTTTCTGTAAATTGGATATTCATGTCTTAAGTCTACTAAACATTCATTCAAACATTAATTAAACCCAATAGGATTGCTTTGCTTCCAATAAGAATTAATTATATCTTAGTTGGTATCAAGTACAAGGTACTGTTTTACTATTACAGAGAAAAAAGTATATCCTTTTTTAAAAATTGTAATTACAATTGTAATTGTATTTGATTAGAATGGAGTCTAATTTGGAGATGTCTGGATAACAGATCCATGACTGCTAAGTAATCTGGTCCACTAAACTGAAAGATAATACAGAACACTATTAAATGTTTGTTATAGAAGGTAATTATCTGAAAATATGTAATTAAAAAAAAGGAAAATGAGCTTGACAAATAATGTCCATGACTGGATACAAAGTAGCTGTATGTTTTTAGAAATCACTTATTCATCTAAAAGCACTTTATTTAAGGTTCAGTTTACAGGGTTAATGAATGAATAGAGAATACACAATGAACAATACACATTTATGTATCTTTTATTAAAATGTGTTAGTATTACATCTAATTTTCAAGGAAGGGTAAAAGAGTATAATGTTAACCCTGACTAATTTTAGCTCCAAAGGTTCATATTGTACAAAGAGCTGAAAGAATGTGGATTCGCCAGTCATTTATTTAACCTTTTTGCTGCTGAATAACAAAATTAGACATTACCAGGTTCTATGTTTGTCTCCCCACACAGAAACAAGCAGGTTAAGTCACCAGAAGTATATTTAAATTATAAATAAGCAGAGAGATTCTTTCTGTCAACACATTTCAATTTAAGTTGCCTGCTAAGCAAACAGCTTCCAGAGAAATATTCTTGTGGTCAAACAGCATGGACACAGCCACTACTGACTCAAAAAGATTAAAAAACACCATGCAACTTCTATATTCTTAACCCCTTTATAGCATTACTGGTACATGCTCGCAGAGACTTTATTATGCTATGGCACTGTTAATGTACCTCGCCTACAGCAGACTTGGATTGCAGTGAATTAGCTTAGAGGAGCCAGTCAGTCCAGCAACTGTGCTTTAATAGAGGTACCTCTAAACTTAGGCACATTAAGGTTTGTAAAGATGAGCAGCTCTCTCATTGTGCTGTGGCACTGATTTGTGATTCAGGTATAGAAATTACATAGTGGATAGGATAGCATTGCTGCCTTACAGTGCCGGGGTATTGCATTTAATTGCCGCAAAAGCATTATCTGCATGGAGTATGTTCTCACTGTGTATGTGTAAATGGGTTACCTCCAACAGTCCAAAAACATGCAGGTGAGTTAATGTGTCCCTGATGAAACTGACCGTATTGTATGTGTTATTGTGGCTGTGATACAGAAATTAAGCTACACTGGGCTACAGACTGAGGTAAAAATGAAAGGTGGTACAAAATATGCCAGTGCTAAATTAATAAAGGTTGATATCATATAGATCTATTAATTAGATCTTGTTCTAATATTGTGTTTCTGATGAAAATTCCACTGTTCCCAATGCAATTAGCTGGACTTCAAAATTTTGAGCATTTATTCTGCATCTGCAGAGTGTGAAAATACTTTTAAACATACCTCAACTGAGGCAAGAAAACTAGTCAAGTCAGCTAGAAACACATTTTTGTGCATGCCCTGCCTTTATTTTTATTTATGCATTTATTATTCATTTTGCCACTTCCCAAACAGTGCTTTGAACTCTAGTGCTTTATCATTAGTGGTTTTCTTAGTTTTATTCCCAAGAGAAGAATGGTGTTTCCCATTATGTTTCAAGGGGAAAAAAGCCTTTCCCAATGAACATTAAAGCCATTGTCAGCAGTTACCTAACCCCACTTAGTACCCTGCTGTCCCATCTGGACATTATTGTACATTCATAGTGCTGATGCATGTTGTACATCATTTGATATGATCACAACATATGGTGCATCCGCTGTAAAGAGTCTCTCCTTATAGGCAGCATATGGCATGTGATCATCTTTGGAAAATGGTGTCAGTAGTATGACCTAATAGGAAATATTACTTTTCTGTGATTGTTATTAATCAATTAATCCACACTTCACAATCCTCAGGCATTTCTCACATGAAAAGATTTCATCCTTGTGATTACATAAATAAGGCTGTATTCAAACGACGGTTGTTAAGATGATAGCTGCAAAACAATTAATGCCAAGCAATCCATGTTATTACATGGAGGCTCTATGTTCATCATTGCCTGGCATTTATAGGAGTGCACTGTACGGTTTAATCTTGAGAAACTCCAGATGGTTGGTTTCTAAATACTAGTTTTCCCCTATTAGTGTCTATACCTCAGTCATAACGTACCTAATGCCAGTACAAGTACCTCGGCATGCTGTGTAAAAGCTGCTAGCATTCTACCACATTTTATTAAAGAACCACAATGACAAACGTAATCCCCTGTGTGTCTATTACCAAAACCCTTATTACTGAACTGCTGACATGCAGAATTATAATTAAATGCCAATGCACATTTCCCTAATGCTTCATCAGGGTTTTTAATGCACTGGGACAGGGACACTGAGTTACAATGTGCTCTAGTTTATGACTGGCTTTGCAGCAATTGCAACGATGCACAGATATGAATACTTTTCATGGATTCTGGGGCTTGAAGTCGTTCTGCTTTCAAAGGTAGGTGGTGAGCAGATTCTCTGAAAAACTACGGGACTTTAGAATCATTGACTGGAACATTGAATAAGGTGAGGAAGGTGTTTTGTCTAATGGAGGGGTGGGGATTGTCCCTGTGATTCTGAGACACATTATCATGGTTTACTCTCAGGTTAGATAGTGTATATGTTCCACATTGGTGCATACCTAAATAAATAATATAATGCAAATACTGGCCTTGTGCATCACCACTTTGTAAAGCTCTGTGTGACAGGAAAACTGTGATAGGAAGTTGTGTGGGAGTAAAAGACACAGCTCTGCCTATAGGTTGTATGTTTGTCCGTGGTTTTGGTGTGAGCACAGTGCCTCATATGAGCCACAGGGGTAGTACTTAAAATGGCAGTTTTTTTACATGGGATTATCCAAAGGATATAATTTTAAAGAAAATGCTTTATTTATATGAAACATTGTTTTACATATTGGTCATTTTATGCAAAACATGTAATGTTTTTACCACTTTCTTTGCTAACAAACACACTCACAGGGGAACCTAGAGGCAGTATTTTTGAAGAAATGCTGGAAATGCATGACTTGATGTACAAGTACCAGTCTAATGATTTTCCCATACTTCACTTATAAAGGGAATCAATTGCCCTCTGATACTTGCTAGTGCACCCAACTGCTATGCGCCTTACTGCAAGTAAGGCACAGAGACTCCCCACTGTTATCTTTCCCTAATGTGAGGGCCCCCACTGGTGAAAATGGCTCTTAAATGGAGCTAGCTACATCAGATAGATTCATAGATTCTGCCTTAAGTATTCCCATTAGCCAGGATGGTATTATGTGCTACCCAGAATCTAGCCAGTGGAAAATCTCAGCTCACAAACAGCAATGTCCGCGTTATTAGTTTAACTGGGAATCACACAGACAGTAACTATGTATGGAAATGAATGTGGAGCCTTGTGGCATAGGAGATTGTTTGCAGAGGGTGGTGTGAATACAGCTACACACTTCTACGACATGAATAACACTGTTGTTTTGAAAAATGCTTAATATAAGGCTATTGTCAAATAGTGTTGATGACTGCTGCCACTGGCCAGTATTTATAAAAAAAAAGACTCACCCTGGTTTGCTATAGACTACTATGCAGACGGAGAGAGACTTTTGAAGGATGCTATTCCACCAGAAGGCAGAGGTGATCCAAATATCCTGTATGATATTAATGGGGAAGTTACAGGAAAAGGCATAACAGAAACATGAAATTAATGGCCCTGATTTGATTCCGACAACTATCGTAGGGGTATTATATAAAAAGATATGATTAATAGAATTATTTTTCAAAGATATTTATGATGTGCCTTTTGTTTATAAGCGTTTTTGGGTCAGGCCTTTTTTCAACAGAACAGACATATTTATATATCTATCCTGGCCAGTATATCACTGAAAGGGTAACATGAGTGAGTAGGTAATATATCACATCACCCTAATACAATGACTTGCTCTAACTTGTGAAAAGAAAAACAAAGATACATTGGTGAAGTGTAAAAGATAAATTGAATCAAATCATAATGTTTTGATCTCATCGCAGCTGCTGCTGAGTGGATCCTTCTTCACAGTGTCTCACAGAAGAGCAATAAATAAATGCACCTGATATAACAGAGCACTCTCACCTGGTGGGCAACACTGTGCAACAATGGTTTTAACCCTTTTTTGGAATGGAATCCAGAAGTTTGGCTTAATTGTTAAAATAATATTAACATGTTACAACTGTCTATTTTAAACAATAAGGTAAAAACTGATTCAGACAACACACTTACTGTAGCAAAGGATAACTAGTGGCTTATTTGACTAACTTTGCCAGTACAGGTATAGGATCCCTTATCCAGAAACCCGTTATCCAGAAAGCTCCGAATTACGGAAAGCCTGTCTCCATTTTAATTAAATAATTCTAAATTTTTAAACTGATTTCCTTTTCTTTGTAATAATAAAACAGTACCTTGTACTTGATCCCAACTAAGATATAATTAATCCTTATTGGAGGCAAAACAATCTTATTGGGTTTAATTAATGGTTTATTGATTCATTAGTAGACTTAACGTATGGAGATACAAATTACGGAAAGACCCTTTATCCGGAATAACCTTGGTCCCGAGCATTCTGGATAACGGGTCCTATACCTGTACAAATTTTCCATCTGACTATACATCCTCAAACAAATGCTTGGCTTTTGAAAACAGCCCAAACATATTAACTCCTGAGCAACACTAGATACTGCTCTACAACAACCTTCTTAAACTTCCTTTTTTGCCTTTTATTCCCTTTATTCACACTTCAGTAATCATTAGGTAGTTTAATAGTAACTCTTTAGGTGAGTGCAACAGAAACTCCTGCAAAAATGCTACTATTAGTATAACAACCCCCCCCCAATTCAATTTGACCAAAAGAGGAGAAAATTCCTGAGTCCTGAGTCCTAGATGGCAATCAGACCAGCCTCTGGTCAATATGTACTAAGAGCTATTTTCAATATCCCTGTATTTTCTCACTTGCTAAAAAAGCCACCCAGCCCCTTCATGATGCTATCTAATGTATCAGCCTGTACAACCACATTATATAGAGAGTTCTACAACTTCACAGCTCTCCCTTTGTGAATATTGAGATGCACCCTCCTTTCTTTTAACCAGAATGGATGCTCCCGTATTTGCTGGAAGATAAAAAAAAAAAACAATAGAGAGTTTATTATACGGTCCAGTTTATTATACAGATCTCTTTTACAAATGGTCGTAAATATAAGAAACTAGACTTTGAAGTTATATATGTCTGTAAATAAAAGCAATCATATTTAATGCAAAATCATTTATTTTCAAATGTTGAAGTGAAACATTAAAAAAAGAAAAAATGCAGTTCTACTAAGTAGAATTGCTCTGTGGTTATTTCTGATTCTTCAAGGGACACTGTCTTTGCTACAAGCATATACATATGTTGCAGAGCAAAACAATTTTTTTTCACATATACAGTAAATTTTATTATTTTTTCGTATAGTTTTTGAAAATGGGTTTTCAGCCGAACATTTCTTTTGTCCTACTGAAACATCTTAGCCCTGCTGCTTGTCAGTTGTGCATTCTAAATAGCCTACTGATGCAGGAATTATCCAGTTAGACCAGTTGCAATCTGTCAGCGACTCATAGCATGAATGTGCTGTTTGCTGCTTGGAAAAATATTGTGAAACTTACAAATAAATCATTAAGGGGAGGTATTTACTAACTTCTTTTTCTACTATTCATTTTTTTGTGCTAAAACGCAAATTTTTCATGGGAAAAGGTGTGATTATTTTTCTTAAAGGAACAGTAACATCAAAAAATGAAAGTGTATAAAAGTAACTAAAATATAATGTGCTGCTGCCCTGCACTGGTAAAAGTTGTGTGTTTACTTCAGAAAGTCTACTATAATTTATATAAATATGCTGCTATGTAGCCATGGAGGCAGCCATTCAAAGGGGAAAAGGCACAGGTTACATAGCAGATAACAGATAAGTTCTGTAGAATACAATAGTGTTTTATCTGTTATCTGCTATGTGCCTGTGCCTTTTCTCCTTTGAATGGCTGCCTCCATGGCTACATAGCAGCTTATTTATATAAATTATAGTAGACTTTCTGAAGTAAACACACAACTTTTACCAGTGCAGGGCAGCAGCACATTATATTTTAGTTACTTTTATACACTTTCATTTTTTGATGTTACTGTTCCTTTAATTTATCATCTGTCAAAAGGTGTTTATTTTTGTATTCCTGGGTTGGAGGTGAGTTTTGGTTGCCAGTTGTACTGCCAAACAGAACTGCATGTGGGCTGACAGTCCACATAGGGGCTACCAAATAGCCAATCACAGCTCTTATGAACATTTTTCATGCTTTTGTTGCTCCCCAACTAAGTAAAGTGTGGCTCACAGGTAAAAGAGGTTGGGGATCCCTGATCTAAAAGCTGTCATGGTCTTACTTTGCTTCATGGTTTTAAAGGTTTTCAGGTTTCTTTTATGCTTTCATTTGTTCAACAATATGTTTTTCAGGTTTTTTCTGCTTTTTTTATTTTTTGTTCATGCTTTTTAAAAAAAAAAAAAAAAAAAGGCTGTTTTAATAAATTGCTTGGCATTTGTGGTTTTAGAGAAAATAAGGGTTTTTTTGTGGGCCTCCAAACAACTCTAAGAAAACATGATGATGACTATATGTGGAACTAACAACACAGTATACTGGTATGTTTACGAAAATGGCATTTCCCCTTTAAATTTCCGCAGAGTATTCTTGAGGTCATTGTGTGAAACCTGTCAGTTTTATTTATACGACAAAGAGTGTGCTGTGGGAGGCCTTGTGAATCATCATTCCTCAATGCCACGTACCTGAGATTCTTAAATTCTGCCTAGAGGGAAGGAGAACAATAAAATTTATCACCCCTGTCTTTCAACAGAAGTAGGAAAGTCATCTACTATCTAGCTCACCATACCTGCTGCCCGTGTTCTGCAGGGTCACAAAAAGGTAACAAAAAGTCTCTTTGAACCAGTCAAATAGTAGGTGAAACCAGTGTTTGTGAGCACACTTTCAAATTCTAGTAGGAAAAGCCTCTGGATTCAAACTTGAACAAATCCTTACAAAGCAGTGATATATATTGCTAAATTAATTGCATATCAACAAATCTGCGTCTAAATGTTATGTCCCAGTGTCATTGTTAGAATATAAGCTATATAGAATTTTGCCTCCACAAATCACAATAGAAATGTAAACATCATTGTGGTCAATATTGGTTATTGCAGTCTTGCACTAATGTTCCATTATGTGCTTGGACTTTACTTTGCAAATAACTAGGTCAACCAAACGGCACGATTTGCCCCATGTAAATGCCAGAAATACGCCTTTGTGAATATGAACTAAAATTTAAGTTGTTGCGTTTATGGGAGTTATTTCTGAACTCTGTGCAGTTATGAGAAACTGAGACCTGTACAGTTCTAATTGTAAAATGAGGTTATTTTAAAAATAGTTTTCATGTATCCCTGACTGGATGGCACTAATGGCATTAAACCCCAATAATAAATCATTTGCTACTGACTTTCTGAGTTTGACACTGACTGACTACAGCCTATTGGTTGTTTTTAGGTTCCGCATACAGATAACATTGTCAAGTATTCAATTCAACCTTTCTTAGAAATGAGGAAATATCACTCTGTTCTTTAAGAAATGTTAACCCTAACAAATGTGACACCATCTGTCATTGTCACTGGTACTGTTACCTTTTTTACCACACAATTAAAATTGCCAACAATGTTTTGTAGGAAAATATGGATACCCGAGCATAGCAGTGAAAGGCTTGCACAGGTATGGGACCTGTTATCCAAAATGCTTGGGACCTGATGGTTATTGGATAAGAGGTCTTTTTATAATTTGGAACGCCATACTTTGTCTAATAAAAACCATTTAAACATTAATTAAACCCAATAGGATTGTTCTATCTCCTGGGATTAATTATTAATTAAAAGGATTAATTATATCGTTATAGTTGGGATCAAGTAGAAGGTACTGTTTTATTATTACAGAGAAAAAGTAAATCAGCATAATAGTCACTTTTATTAAATATCCTCACATTCCTACACCAAACATGCATGCAACAACAGCTACATCTCCTATTAAAGGAACAGTAACACTAAAAAATAAAAATGTTTTAAAATAATTAAAATATAATGTACTGTTGCCCTGCATTGGTAAAAGTTGTGTGTTTGCTTCAGAAAGACTACTGTAGTTAATAGAAATAGCTGTTGTGTAGCCATGGGGGCAGCCATTTAAATTGAAAAAAGGAGAAAAGGCACAGGTTACATAAGAAGATAACAGATAACTGTGTAGAATACAATGGGAATCTGCTACTTATCTGTTATCTGCTTAGTAACCTGTGCCTTTTCTCCTTTTTTCAATTTAAATGGCTGCCCCCATGACTACACAGCAGGGTATTTATATAAACTGTAGTAGTGTTTATGAAGCAAACACACAACTTTTACCAGTGCAGAGCAATAGTACATAATATATTAATTATTTTTATACACTTTCATTTTTTGGTGTTACTGTTCCTTTAATTAAAGACATTTTTCAATTATAACTATAACTAAAATGACATGCAACATCCAAATAATAACTTTTGTGTATTTTCTGGGATATTTTCGTTAATTTGTGCGACTTTTTCATACTTTGCGACAATTTGTGCGACAAAAACGTATTTGTCGCAACGAGTACGAAAGTTTCGGATTCATTCAAGCTTTGGTATAGTGACTTTCCTTGGGCCAGGTTGTAGCTGCAGAGTGCCATTGAGCCCTATGGGAGACTTTCCTTGGGCCAGGTTGGAGCTGCAGAGTGCCATTGAGCCCTATGGGAGACTTTCCTTGGGCCGGGTTGGAGCTGCAGAGTGCCATTGAGCCCTATGGGAGACTTTCCTTGGGCCGGGTTGGAGCTGCAGAGTGCCATTGAGCCCTATGGGAGACTTTCCTTGGGCCGGGTTGGAGCTGCAGAGTGCCATTGAGCCCTATGGGAGACTTTCCTTGGGCCGGGTTGGAGCTGCAGAGTGCCATTGAGTCCTATGGGAGACTTTCCTTGGGCCGGGTTGGAGCTGCAGAGTGCCATTGAGCCCTATGGGAGACTTTCCTTGGGCCAGGTTGGAGCTGCAGAGTGCCATTGAGTCCTATGGGAGACTTTCCTTGGGCCGGGTTGGAGCTGCAGAGTGCCATTGAGCCCTATGGGAGACTTTCCTTGGGCCAGGTTGGAGCTGCAGAGTGCCATTGAGTCCTATGGGAGACTTTCCTTGGGCCGGGTTGGAGCTGCAGAGTGCCATTGAGACCTATGGGAGACTTTCCTTGGGCCAGGTTGGAGCTGCAGAGTGCCATTGAGACCTATGGGAGGCTTCCAAAACATGCACAGAAGGATCAAAGTCAGAAAGGTTTTCCCGCCGTTTACAATAGTTCGGATATAAACATTGCGTAATTTTCAGATCGTATTAATGCACATCAGAAATGTTCGTATTTAATGCAAATTTTTGCAAATCGTACTCGGAATTCGTACTTTGATGAATGTGCCCCATAATGTTTGTTAGTAAATGCTGGTGGCTGTAACAGAACAATAGCCAGTGGGCCACACCTTGGGAATCCTTTGTTTGAAATCATTCAGACGTCCATTAGCAATGTTTGGGTTTGCACTTATAGTCACCTACTGAATAATAAATGAAAATATTTAGTTAACTTTTGAGAAGGTTATTTTTACAGACTGACCTGCAAACAGCTTTTGTTTTAATTGATTGGTTATATGATGTTGATCTCATTAAGTCATGTGACATAGAAAGCTCTCAGCTCCCTCTTCTCTTACAACACCCCCTGTGTCTTCTTTTTGGATTCCAATTACATATGTTTGTTATTGTACACTTACCTTTCCATGCTTTGAGAAACCGTTCTATTTACTCAAACAAGGGTCTCTGCCCTAGAGCTGGTAAAGACAGTTTTCCAAGAATGCATTTGTCATAATAGGCTAATTTATCAAAACTCTTCCACAGAAGTAATGCCTTAAATGGAATAGAGGAGTTGATTCCAACAAAATCTTTCTTGACAAGCTATAGTGCATGAGGGATTGCTGTTGAGAGAAACATTATTATATGACTATTGGCTTTCGCATAAGCAACTTTTTACATTATAAAGTAATGTGTATTCTCTATAGGTGTACTGTCGGCATTTCAAGTATTCCTGCAAGACATACTGAAACAACAATCACACAGTGCTTCACATTGTGCTCTGAGCATCAGTAGCCTGTAAAACTTTCTTCTGCAATGACAAGCCAATATACATAGTCACTGTGCACATTTAAAAAAAAAAAATATATATATATATATATATATATATATTATATATATATATATTTGGCTTTAAAGAACCATAACAATCATTTAATTTTTATTTGCATTTTTTTCTATTTTAGTCTTAAAGATGTGATAAAATTGGTTACCTATTGATATTATACATCGCTCCATGGTTAACCTATGTATGCACAGATTTCATTTTGCTTTGCCAGTTGTCATACATTCCCATATTTATCACTTCCAGGTAAACAAAATACTTTTAACTTCAAGATATACTTGTCACTCTGTAAAGGATCAAGCTTTCAAGAACAAAATAAATATGCCCCCCTTTCGCTATGACTGCATGTCTTTATTGCATGTATTACATTGTTTAAAAAAGATTTCAATTTGCATCTAGTTGCAAATTAGACATTCTCACCTATGAATGTTACTGTTCTTTAAATGCATCCTGGAACATATGTCCCATTACAGAGCTGTAGATAACATTGATTGGCATAGGCATTCATGTTTGCTACATCTATACACCAATATACTAGTTACAAAGTTATTAAAAACTTGCACTGTAAAATAGTAGTGCTTCTGTGTTTATCTTGGAATGTCAGCCTGATGCAAGGAAAGGAAGTACAGCTTAAGATTAGATCTGAAGAACAGACATTTGAGATCTCAAATATCTCATTTCTTGCTAACATGCCGTCAGTTATCCAATCTGCAAACAAAAGGTAGTCATTGATAACAAGTGTAATTGGAAGGGGGATTGGCTCTGTACATATCCATTAATTCATATGTTTAATAAAGTAAAGCCCAAAGGAATCTTGTGTATGTCTCTGTCCACCAAGAGCAGTAGTACTGGAATGTGCCCATTGTTTTATCTCCAGTAGCAGTAGGAAAGAGAATGTATTTTCATTTCAGTTGATAGGGTAGTACATACAACATCCAAATAGGCAAATATTTTGCCTAGAATGATTTTTGCTCTAAAGCTAATCAAGAACAGTTTTTGACAATGGCCTAAGTTCTGCGGCAGAAACATATCCCAGGGCTGGCCATTTTTTGATCATATTAATTGCCAATTTACTCTTTAAAAGATATTCCAAAATATCAGCAGTTTACACTGGTTTGTTTTTAGGCTAAAAATTTTGGGGTTTGTTAGTTTAAATAATGGTTTGTTGGAAACAGCAGACTTTTGGATGAGTGACTTCATACTTCAGACAAATCAAAGCAATGAGGAAGATCTTTTTAATAACTGGTTGTGCAGGGATTCCTTGCAAGACCTCAACAAAGACATTGTGAGCAAAAATTGGTGAGGTAGATGGTGTGGTAGATTTGTATAAAAATATATACCTCAGAGTCATAATATAAAGGACTTTGCACCTGCTTTTCTGCCCACAGTATGGTCAGTGGCCTTTGCAGACTAAGGGGAGAGCAACAGGAAATACATAATATGTGTAGAAGAGATGCATTTGGCATTCAAGTGAGTATGAATGCTCAGAGCAACTAAATGCCTTGGCCCAAACAGACAACAATTATGGTGGTCTTCTATCTGAGTTTTTCGATTCCATCTAAGAGGAAATTTTATTTACAGCAGTAGTTAAAAAAATGAGAGATGTAAAAAAACACATGCTGTAATAAAATATAGCTTCTTTCATAAAAGAGCTCATAAGATATCTGGTCCAATTTCTGGCACTAAAGTTACTTTCTTGAAGGCTGAAAGCAAACACTTGGGGGCTGATTCACTAAAGTCAGAAAAAACGAGTGTTATTTTTAGCATGCGCTGAAAATATTATCACTTCCATCTTATATCACGTTATTTATCAGGCGATGACATATTTTTAAGTGATATTTTAAAGCATGCTATATATTTATGCGTTATTTCGTAGCACGTGATATTAGTGCACGCTACTACGCATGTAACCAAGGCAACGTGAAAATGTGGGCTGTGACACCCCACCATATATCCCTCCAACTTTCTGAAAACTTCCTGTGCCGAAAAAATGAAGGGAGCACAGAAGTTTCACTTAATGACAGGAACAGTGTGGCTTCTGTGTGTTGTGGCTGCAGATAAGGCGCCAGTACCTCATACAGACTATAGATTGCTGTTCTACTTAATCTATAGCGCCTCACTATTTGCCTCACTATTTCCCTGAAAACTCGAGGATGCATCACTCTAATGATCACATACTTGATTCTATTCTTCACAATCCAACAAAAATCTGACTGCAAACTTCACGTTGTCTTCACAAACACGAACCGCAATGTTTTTGGAGTAACAGGTACTCCAAGTAGGTGTTAATATTAGCACTGATTATCGCCATACTGTATTTCATGCTTTTAACGCTTCAAATATGTCTGTGAATTATGCGTTAGTATTATTTCTATTAGATAATTATCGCAATGCGATAGACATAACACTTTGTGATTGAGATTTTTGCACATGCGATATGAGTAGTAACGCATGCAAAATGACTTAATTAACGAACACTTTTTAATGCATAACACTAGGGGGCTGATTTACTAATCCACGAATCCGAATGAGAAAAATTCGGATTGGAAAACGAACATTTTGCGACTTTTTCGTATTTTTTTCGATTTTTTCGTCGCCGTTACGACTTTCCCGTAAATTGTCGCGACTTTTTCGTAACCAGTACGACTTGCCATAACAAATTTCTTGAATTGTCGCGACTTTTTCATTGCCATTATGCCTTCGGAGAATTGTCGCGACTTTTTCATTGCCATTATGCCTTTGGAGAATTGTCGCGACTTTTTCATTGCCATTACGACTTTTGCGAATTGTCGCAACTTTCGTATTGAGAGCTCGAAAAAGTCGCGACAATTTGCGAAAAAGTCGCAAAGTACAGATCATTACGAAAAAAACGCATTCGGACACTTTTCGGACGTTCGTGGATTAGTAAATGTGCCCCTAAGCGTTAAGCATTATTGACCGTTAGTGAATTGCCCCCTTGGAGGCGAATTTATCAAAATTCATATTTGTGTAATTTGTTTTTTTTTTTGTTTTTTTTTTTTAAATGTGAATGTTATTTATTAAAAATCTGAAAAAAAAACACTATCAAATAAAGCCATTAAAAAAAATAGCATTTTTCTCCCATTCACTTCTACATGGCCCCTCAAGCTTTTAGAGGCTGAAGTTTTACATTTGCCTTTTTGTTTTTTTGCTTAATAAATATCTAATATTCATGTTTTTTAATTGTTATTCAAATTAATGTTAACAAAAAATGAATTATGGAAAAAAGGTATCTTTAGGGGTTATTTATCATGAACAATCAGTACTAAATAGCCCCCCCCCCCCCAGATACATCATGTTGTACATGTGCAGTGCATGTCTCATGGGTATCCCAAGTGTTTGTGAATTCTCCCTAAGCTGATTCTGTCAAACTTGTAACAAGTTTTCTATTCAAAGTGTGCAAGACCAGATCTTTCCTGTGCAAAGAACAGGCAGAACTTACCAGAAGTGGCCAGATACACTCACACATGCATGGAATGCTTTAATTGGTTTGTGGACTGTCATAAAGAATGTTACAGATTACCCAAAACCTGCTCATATATTTTTTAAGGCAATAATCATTGACGTTGGGCTACTCACTGCAGTGGAAGCAACCAGTCCCCCCACATTATTTCCATTTTTCCTTTGGGACAAATTATAAAACTCAATGTTAAGCAATGGCACCGAGCTAGGAGAATACAAAGAGACAAAGTGCAAAATAAATAAAAAAAAAATGTTGTGTGTACTACCAATCATTAGTATATCAATATATGTTAGTTGGTTAATTAATTAGTTTAATTTTACAACTTGTTAGTAGGTATGATTTCAAATTAATCTGGCTCTCCATGTTTATTTGAGGGATGGGAAGCATGATAGCTCAGTGGGTACCACCTCTGCCTTGCTGAGTTCAATTCCAGCGAGAGTTTGTATGGTGTCCCCATGTCTGCATAGGTCTCCTACAAGTACTCCAGTCTCCTTCACACTCAATACAACATACTGGCAGGTTTATTGACTCCTGATAAAATTGACCATGATTAGTAAATGTGAGGGACCTTAGACTATAAGCTCTTCTGAGACACTGAATGATGTTAAATACAATTTCATTATGATGGGCAAAATGGGCATGTACAAAAAGCCCTAAAGAACCAAAACAAGTAATGGGTTAAAAGGGAGAAATTATTCAGAAGAATATACTCTTATTAGGTATATTGGCATGTAGCGAAACAAAGAAACTAAAAGTGCAATATATTTAAGAATGTCAGATGCATATTGATGGTGGTAAAGAGAGAGAGAGTAGGTTTGTGGGTTATCTGATGGACTTTAGCTTCCTGTGCACCTGCTGTAACACCTTTACAAGGCAGGAGTTTATGTCTAGTGGTTGTTTAAGAAAACAAACATTGGAAATGAGGTATCTAAGTAAAACTTTCACTTTTGAGTTTCTCTTAACCATGCCTAATATGGCATGTGAATGAAATGCCCGAACACACGGATGCTAATGGAAGTAAATTGTAGCAATGCTGGGAAATAGTGGGTGCTATGGAAAACGCTAATCTTTAAAGAGCCATTATACCCTCAAATTTCTAGTAGAATTCTGTATAGGAGAATGAAAATGAGCTCTAAAAAATAGTTCTCAGGGTGCCATTTACAACCCTGTACATCTAACCACACCCTCACAGATATCCCATCACTCCTTTTAACTGTCAGGCCAGGCCCTTCTAGCTTCTAAAGGTGGCCATTCCCTGACAGGTGGTCATACCCTGGCACTGCAATGGGCCTAACAAACTGATATCTAGGAGACAATTGGCCAGATATTGATTGGGCAGGTTTAGAAATCTTGTCGGAGCAATGACCACATTGGCTCATTGGTGTGGTCCTTACCCCAATGGCCTGTATCCCAGAAATTGTGATTGAATAATTTGGCCCTAAGGTTAAACAGATCAGTCTTATATTGGCCACCTCAAAGTGGGCATATTGGGGAAAGATATGCTCATATGACAACATCATCAATCGTATCTTTCATATGGCCATCTTAACATTGGGATGATTAACCCAATTGAAGCACTGTGCAAAGTGATAAGGATTCGGAACTATTGCCAGCCCGTAATCAGATCAAATGCTGCTTATTTTGAATCATGGAAGTCAATTTGCTCAGAAATTCCCCTCTATTGACTTGAATGATAATTGCCTAGACCTTGCTGATACATATGGCAGCCAAGCATTTGTCCTTCAAATTAATGGGGGGGGGGGGGGATTCTGAGCATCTTAACACCCACGCCCCAAGCTTGGGTTTGTGCAGGATGAAAACTGATGGAAATACCCCATGTGCTATTTACCTAAAACTGCAAGCAGCCTGATCCAGTAGAATCTTTGCAGAATCTATGGAGAAGCACCAGCATTCAAGGCTGTTACAATGTTCAGCAGCTATAAAACTGAGTGGTTTCAAGAAAAAAAATGAGGACATCCTCATTCCAATAATCCTACAATGTAACTTAAGTAAAGCTCTTTCATCACAGTAATGACTGTATCTGTGTGGGTGTCTCTGTTGATGTTCCATGTCAGCATTCTTCTGGTACATATTGTAATTAACTCAAGTTTAGTGCATGTCTACTGTACAACATAAAATTCCCTACAGCAATACAAACTTCCATATCGTTCAGTTTTTTTACTGTAGACTATAAAGTTGTAAATTATTCCCAGCTTAAATAGAGCCATAAGATCAAAATATATAAATCATTGGCCCAAAAAAATGATTTTACTACAGTTTGCTAAGAACAAAGATTATGCCATTTTCATTTTTAAGGGGGAGATTTATCAACATTCAAGTTTGATTTTTTTTCAAGAAGAATTCAAAAAGAATTGGCTCGTGCCAAAAAGAATTGTCGCCCGTCAGAAGAATTGTTGCCCGCGATAATTTTTTTTTGACGCACAACATTTTTGTGAATTTTTCACATGTTTAGCAAATCTTTTGAAAGATTCACAAATTTTTCGGCAAAGCAAAATGGGACAGATATGCTCATCACTATTAATTATATCTTAGTTGGGATCAAGTACAAGGTTCTGTTTTATTATTACAGAGAAAAAGGGAATCAAATATGAAAAAAATAATTTTATTAAAATGGAGTCTATGGAACATGGCCCATAATTTGGACCTTTCTGGATAATGGCTTTCCAGATAACGTATCCCATACCTGTACTTCAAAAACAATACTATACCTTTAATTTTCTTTCTAGTAAAAATAGAGTAAGATTGCCTGCTGACTTCCCTGGGATCCCAATGTTTAGCATTGAAATGTAAAAAACTGCACCTAGGGCTGTTGCCTTTTGTGAAGAGTGTTCACTCTCTGTATATATATATATATATATATATATATATATATATGTGCAATCAGTGCACAACCATTTTGAATTATTAATTTGTAAGATGGCACTAGAAGCGATTGTTCAAAACAGTTACCCAGTGACTTCCCTTCAATGTGTGTGGGGGTCTGTAGTCAACCTGTAAGCGCAAAAGGCTGCACTTCTCTAGTAAACCAATCAAATGTGCCAGGTTATTAGACTGGCACAATAAAGCTGTCTTTATCTTTATGAGCAAATAACATATATTACATGTGTATACAAACACATTATTACAGAGAACAAAGAAAATCATTTAAAAAAAAAAAGCAAATTAGTTCCAGAAAATGGAGCCTATGGGAGATTGGGAGATGGCCTTCTTGTACTTCAGAGCTTTCTGGATAACAGGTTTCCAGATAATGGATCTTTTTCACTATTGTTCATTTCACTTACTGATCTGAACTACTTTGTTCTGTTATTACTATTGGGTGCATTCAGGCTTAACTTTGACTCATATAGTTATTAGGTTTAAAATATGGCCACATGCATAGACCATAGAGCTAAATCATTTCCATTGCTGTCTTGATGTACAAAACTTCATAAGGCATTAATATTCAAGGAAAGAGGTATGGTTCCTGAAAAACAATCACTACTAGAAAATGCATTTTAAAGACCATACTAATCTCAGTCAACTTTTCAACAGAAAAAAACAGAGAGGTTTTACACTGCGTTGTGATTGTCACTGCCAATAATCAAAACATCTCATGTGCCATAGCCATAAGGCAATAGCAGACAGCAGATCATTCAACAGATTCCACTAACCCAGCTCCTACCTAGACTCATTTGTAGTGTGAATTTACTTATCATATACGTAAAGTCGTTTTTGACATTTTGCCCTTATTAATTTAAGGTTGATCTGGGTGTTTTTCTTCATGAAAGCAGTTAACTCACATATTCTTTAATAAGCAAACAGATTGCTCTGCTTCTATGTGATTTGCAGAACCGTTATTCACACTGAAAACTAAACTGCCACCTGGCAACGAATAAAGATTTCCAACATGCAGTCTATAACCACCAGAATAGAAGATTGACATTGGTTTTGTGCAATTGATTTCTAAAAAGGAAAGTATTTATACAATAAATATTCTACTACAGGGCTGTAGCCCCATTGAAGGCCTGTGGGCTGGAAAAAGCTCCACAAGAAACATTAACTCAGCCTACTGAAGAGCTACACTAACTTTTTTCTACAACATCAACATTTTATTATAATCTGATATCTGAACATGTGGTATTGCTCTAGATAACTGACTACATTGGAAAAGGTGGACAGTATTGGCCTACTAAATAAACCATATTTAGAGTAATGTTTGTCAAGGTTTAGTAAAGGTGGCCATACACGAGGCGATTTCGCTCGTTGCGCGATGAACGATTATATCGACAAACGATCGTATGGCGATCGAGTTCCCATACGATATGCCATCCACGGGCAACGATAATTCGGGAAAGATTTCGTCGCATCATTATCGTAAAATACGTACGATCGTACATCTACGTACGATCGAATGTCGTTGACTTCCGCTGCTGGCAATCGTGACATGCGCAGAGAACAATCGTTGAAAGACAAATGTCTGACACTCACACCAACTGGCAGATTTTATCGTTAAACGACCAAAATTTTTAAACCTGGCCGATCGATTTTGGGGACGATAATGTCGGCTCGTTTAGTGGGCCGACGATCGTTCGTACACCACCAACTATACGATAACTTAACGATAGCATCGGATTGTTCGGGAATCGGTCGTTTGTAAGTAAAAAATCGGTCCGTGTATGGCCACCTTAACTCTTAGCACATAAAAAGATGTTTGCTTGCAAACATGTGACCAGCAGCTGGTTGCTATGGGTTACTAGACTATGAATTATCAGGCTTTGTATCTTCTCTGTGAACACCAGTGTTGGTTAAAGGGGTTGATCGGCTTTAAATAAATGTTAAGTATGATGTAGACAGTCATATTCTGAGACAATTTGCAAGTGGTTGTCATTTTTTGTTGTTCTTCAGTTTTTTCGCTTTTTGTTTAGTAGATCTCCACTTTGGAATTTCAGCAGTTGATTGCTACCTTGTTGTTTACCTTAGCAACCAGGTTTGAATGAGAGTAGAATATGGAGACTGGAGTATGAATAGTAGCGGGACTGAATAGAAAGATAAGTAATAAAAAGTAACAATAACATTGTACGCCCACAGAGCAATTGGTTTATCTCTGCCAGGGTCAGGGACTTCTCATTTAAAGTTGGAAAAATGTAAAAGAGGAAGGCAAATGATTTGAAAATAGGAACAGGGAATCCACATAAACAACTGTACTAGGAGATGATGATTATAAATTATATACATTATTGTAAAGTATTACTCCAGAAACTGCTCCTGAGCAAATATTTTTATTGATTTATTTGATATTTTTTATTTATATATTCAATAATATATCAGAATTTTAAAGCATTTCCTCGTTTGTATTTCATCTCTGAAGGTTAATATTTATTTACAGCTTATTTCTGCATTATTTCAAAATGATGACTGCACACTGTAATTACATGTGTGTCTATCTTTAACAGTCAAGCAAAGACATGCTAGACTGTTAATCACCTTCGGCTTGGCCTGAAGCCTTTACTGTATAGCTGGTCTAACAAGTCATGCCTAAATAAGTGGGAAAATTGTGCCCTTAGCTTAGTATCAATTATTCTCATTTTCTCAGTATGGGAGAGTGCATATATATTTGTGTGGGGGCTGAATGTACGTTCCATACAGCTGTACCATGACTTCAATGTTGATTTTTTTTTTAATTTACTGACAAACCCTTTGCTGTATCCCAAATTTGAACATGTTAAAACAAGATTGACATGCTGACTGATGTTTATGCAAGTCTGCTGGAGACAAAATAAAAAGAAAACAGTGAAGCTAAAGTAGCTCTCATGTTCATTTTTGCAAGCGGTTTCGTAACGCTAGTCAAAAGAAAATTGAATGGAAACTTGGACTTCGTGTCATGCTATTGTAGTTAGCTGCAAGATTTATATGGTTTGGTTCCTGCAAGCTATTTTATAATTACAAGACAGACTTCGCTGTAGGTTGAGGACGGCGCTATATAGCAGGTGTAACAAATCTCTATTGATCTCGGTGCTTAATTCAATGGCAGTTTTCTCCCAGGGGGCCTGTTCCATTTTCCAAAAAGAAAAGAGGAAAGAAGTTACTTAAGTGTTCTGAACTACAGCAACTTTAGAAAAAAATACTTGCACATTACATATACCTTAGAGGTATACTGGGGCAGGAATTGACATAAATAATGAACTGTCTCTGTAAAGCACAATGTAATATGTAGGTGATATATAAAGGATATTAATATGAATATGTAAGTATAGTTGTCAACTCTTTTTTAGTCTAAATTATTTTAGCCATTTGAGCTGCAAAAGGAACACTTGATGTGCTCTGTCAGGCTTTTGGCATTTTGATGTATTCAATATTTGAGAGTTTCGAAATTCAGAGAGAACTTGGATGGTGCAGGAGCTCCTATATGGGTTTGCCATTTGGACAATTTAAATAAGAACTTACCAGGCTCCTTTTAGTTAATCCACATACACTTTTTTTGTCGCCTGTGTCTTTTTTATCGCCCACGTCTATTTTTTTGTTGCCACATATTTTTTCTGTCGCACACGCTTTTTGATGTGACTGCATCATTTTTTACGCGACCGCACCTGATTTGACACGACCACGCCCTTTATTTTAAGTGCCCGATTTGACCTGACCGTGTCCGATTTGACCTGACCACGCCCTTTTTTTATGCAACAGCGCCAAATTTGACGTGCAAAAAAAAATTTAGCACAACAGATTTTTCTATGGCGAATTTTCACAGAAGTTTCGCAAAACAATTCGCCAATGTCGAAATGCGGCAACTCATTCCAAATCTATGCCTGGTGAAAAAAATTCACTCATCACTATTAATAATATGTATGGTAGAACAACTGCCGACATCGTCTCTGCTTCTCTACAATGTATTAAGGAGCAGCACCCATAGTCAAAAGGTAAAGTTTGAGAAGACAGGTGGAGAAATACTCCGCTCAGCTGCTGCAGAAAGTGAAAGCAGTATACACATAATACGAATAGAGAAGAACAAAGTAAAGTCTTTCCTCTGACCCTGAGTCTCATTATGATTGGCCGTTAACAGGCAGCATGTTATTCGTCTCACAATCACTTAGATTGTAAGCTCACGTGGCACTTAAAGTGGCCATACACTGTAAGATCTTTTCCCTATATGCCCACCTACGGGTGGGCGATACTGGGCTAATTCGATCGTTTGACCCTAGGGCCAAATGATCTAATTAAAAATGCGGGCATAGGTGCCATCAGTTTGGGGACCGCATCAACAAGCCAATTTGTCAGTTTAACACCAATAAATATTTGCACATGTTTTTATGTCCCACGAGTGCTCCATCATTTACATGTGGCCATGTATTTGTTACAATGATTTGTCTCCCTGTTTGTTCTTTTCTGTATTGTAAAAATTGATATACATACATGCATACATGACATACATGCAATCTGTGATGTGGCTTGCCATGGCTTTCCCTTCATTCTGACATAACTATGGTGTATGGACATGTAAAAAATTACAGCACCTCCCTAAGAATTGATTTTCTGCTGATATGTGCAGAATAAATTAGCTCATAATTTTGTTATAAATGGATACAATCCAATGGACATTATAAGTGGATACAATCCAATGGACATTATAAATGGATACAATCCAATGGACATTATAAATGGATACAATCCAATGGACATTATAAATGGATACAATCAGGTGTCAGCTAAGCTTTTAATGTGTGTTTGCATGTTGATCACAATAAAATCATTCATTTGCTTCTTTTCTCATTAAGTGGGTAGTCACAGGCTTTGTGATGGCTCTTCATCATTCAGAAAGTCAGAGTTTAGGCCAGAGGTGTTAGGTTTGTCCCCACTTAGTGGGTCAATATTTACTTAGAACACCTTAGTTTGTGCCAGTTTTACAGCTTTATAAAACATGGTCATAACAGTCACTGCCATCCATTAAAGTTCCATCATCCCTTATGCAGTGCACTACTACTATCTAACTAAAGATCATTATCTTCTAGATATATAGGTTCACTCTAACATTTCACTGTTTTTCTGACACAAAAAGGAAAAAAATGTACTTGAGCAAATACTATAGACACTCCTTGTTTATTTCAGTTGTAGGTACCTGGTATCAACATGTCTTATCATAGCATAACACTTTTCTACTCAGCTGTTTCCTTTTTTACCTGCAGGTAAATACCAGTGAAAGAAGAACAAGTCAGCAGTTTAATGTACAGAGGCGGAAGACTTTGTCCCATGAAAAAGTCACAACTTTCTCCTGTACTATAATGCCAAGGTGTTCCACCCTCTGACATTTAATGGGGCTGTTGTAGAACTACTTCCTGAAGAGAATATTTTTTGCTCTTTCTTCTTTACTTTTCCATTTTAAATGTCACTAACTTTAGGGCAGTGTTTCTCATCTCCTTAAAGTTCCTTGTTGAGGCCAATAATACCCCAAAACTATTGATTTTTTGAAAATTCTGTGTGTTTGCATACAAAAAATCTTCTCAATAGTTATAGTATTTCTAAACATCTACACTGTAACTGGAGCAACATGAATACTAAATATGATATATTATAATGGACACCTAAACATTTACCCCAAATAAAAAATAATGCAGGACTTCAGTGCACTCATTTCATCACACACATAACAGAAACATGCAACATAATCTCAAAGTTAACACCACTTAATAATTCTAATAAAATGGACCAACCTAGGTCATGTATAAGTCATAAGTATATGGTCCAGTTCCAGGGAAATGGTTTCTTTTATTGGGGTATCAATGTCCTCTGTTGGTGTTATCATTTTGGGGAAAGTAGTGGTTTAATCAAATATATTCAATGATGTTCACTTTGGTTATTTGGGGTTACAAGTACAGGAAACAGTTACTAAAGCCCAACCTGCCTATGGCATAGGTACCACAAAGATCGCACATACCAGGATGACAGAAATGGTGATATTGAGCATCAAACAACATGTTCTTCCACTGGACTCAGCTAGATTCAAGTCATGGGAATGAAGTAAATAGCAATAGCACTAAAATACTTGTTAAAATCTAATCCACATAATCATGTGAAATGTGTGTTTTACCTTACTACAAAGTATTTCTTTATAACCTGTGTTAATGATATGCCAATTCATATACGATTATGTTAATGTTAGATTTTTTATAAATGCAGCACAACAAATGATTACCAAACAAGTCCAGTTGCTTTAAATTTATTTATACTAGATATACCATGACCTGGATGAATGAAAATCTTCATAGACGTGCAGCACAACAAAGTTAACAAGCATATGACTGTCTCCCATTATTCTCACTCACGAACGGGCCGAATGCGTCCGATTGCGTTTTTTTCGTAATGATCGGTATTTGGCGATTTTTCGGAAAATTATCGCAACTTTTTTGTTGCCATTCCGAATGTTGCACAAAATCTGGCGATTTTTTCGTAGCGTTAAATCTTGCACGAAAAGTCGCGCCTTTTTCGTAGCCATTCCGAAAGTTGCGCAAAATGTTGTGATTTTTTCGTAGCGTTCGGATTCATTCAAGCTTCAGTATGGTGACTTTTCTTGGGCCAGGTTGGAGCTGCAGGGTGCCATTGAGTCCTATGGGAGGCTTCCAAAATCATGCTAAGTCTGAAAGTTTCGCCCGCCGCTTACGAGCGCTCAATATGAAAAAGTCACGACAAGATACGAGCGAATCGTAATGGCTACGAAAAACTCGCGTTTTTTTGCGCAAATCGTATTGGTAACGAAAAAGTCGCGACAATTTCCGAAAAATGGTAAAGGCGGCGAAAAAATCGCAAAAAATACGAAAAAGTCACAAAATGTTCGTTTTCCAATCGGAATTTTTCCAATTCGGATTCGAATTCGTGTCTTAGTAAATCAGCCCCTAGGTCTATATGGACAAAAGATGTTATTTTCACTTTAGGATTTCCCACATAATGTAGATTGTAAGCTCTACAGGGCAGGGACCTCCATCCTCTAGTGACTCTTAACTTATTGCAACGGTATCTTGTATTTATTGTTATACTTTGGGGCACATTTACTAACCCACGAACGGGTCGAAATGAGTCCGATTGCGTTTTTTTCGTAATGATCGGTATTTTGCGATTTTTTTGTATTTTTTGCGATTTTTTCGGCGTCTTTACGAATTTTTCGTTACCAATACGATTTTTGCGTAAAAACGCGAGTTTTTCGTAGCCATTACGAAAGTTGCGTAAAATCGCCCGATTTTTCCGTAGCGTTAAAACTTACACGAAAAGTTGCGCCTTTTTCGTAGCGTTAAAACTTAAAAGGTGCGAAGTTTCGCGTAAGTTTTAACGCTACGGAAAAATTGCCAGATTTTACGCAACTTTCGTAATGGCTACGAAAAACTCGCGTTTTTACGCAAAAATCGTATTGGTAACGAAAAATTCGTAAAGACGCCGAAAAAAACGCAAAAAATACGAAAATACGCAAAATGTTCGTTTTCAAGTCGGAACTTTTCCAATTCGGGTCGGATTCGTGGGTTAGTAAATCAGCCCCTTTGTATTTATCTACTATTATCTTAATAACCCCCTGTTTGTATTAATGTATTCTACTGTACAGCGCTGCATGTATAAGTAGCGCTTTATAAATAAAGATATACATACATACAGTCTGGTATACTTTTTTCTGCTTGTATTTCTTTGCTATAAATACTGACTTCCTACGCTTGTGTGTAAGAAAGTTCCCAAATGAAGGATTCCCCTTTATCTGCAGCGACATGAGGTTGTGTCAGCTAAGACATTTAGGGCAGTGGCAGACTAAATTTTCGCTATTGCAGGCAACTAAGCACTAAGTTTCCCCTGGAGCAGTAACCCATAGCAACTGATCAGCAGGTAGGATTTACTGCTCGGTTGTTTAAAAGCAAATATCATATTACTGCTAGTGTGTCTTTTATTACACGTGAGTGCAAGTTTTCTGAATTTTAGTATAACTGCCCCTTAGTTTGTATCAAACCATGTTACAGTTTTGCTAATAAAAGGAGATCACTCCCTTTTGCAGTAATGTACTACCCAAAGAGACAAAATCTCTACAGAATCTTAGATCCTTCTAGGTTAATAAATTGATTCTAAACCTTTGATCTAACATATGGCATAGGATTCAGAAATGCATGTGCAAAATACCCCATGAAACCAGTAAACAAATTTATAGACAACCCCAGTACATGTTATAAATCCTAAAAACAAGGCCTTTTGACCCAAATTTATATATCTTATAGTAAAAAAGGTAATAGAAATAGCAGACTTCATTTTAATGTTGCTATTCCATGACTTCCAGGCCCCAACCTACAAATGTTATAATTTGCTGACACCAAAAGGTACTTAAGCTAATTATTCAGAAATTCTGGAAGTCAGAATCATGCACCCTCTATAAGGTTTAAATTGAACAATCAGCATAAAGAAAAAGGTTCCATGACCTGAGAGTTACAACAGGGAGTAGAAAATTAAAAGCCATCACAGAAGGGATGTTGTTGGTTGGAGTTCCCTGAATCACCATAATAAAGCTATGTAGAGCACATGCTAATAGACATAATGTGGGGTTCATTTACCAGTACTTGAAACATTTGCAGCAATGCAGTTACCCCAGTTACAAAAAAACAATTAAATATTGTGGCATTTGCATGTGACAGATCAAATCTATTTGCTAAAATGTCATATGCAAAGCAATCCTATACTGATAACTGCTGGTTGTAACACCTAAAAATGACCAATTCAGATTAATATACTATTGAAGCTCATGGCTACATTCCTTTTAGATTCACTTACAGTGCCCCCTTTCAGTTTGGACTGCTGGTAAAAAGGTCAGGGATATCTATGACATTTGCATCTCTTATCCATAGATCTTAATTTTCTACAAACATTATTAATCACCAGCTGTAAAATGTCAGCTGGTTTCCCTTAGCCTAGTTTCCCTATTTGCCTTTCCCTTTTTGCCCCCAGCTTTTTGTGCTTTTCCCAGTATCCAGCAGATTTATAGAAGTTAGATTGGGAATCTTCCCAGAGCCCTCCAGGGTCTAGGGACTATGAGTGTTGTTGAGGGGGGACCAGCGACAGGCCAGAAGCAGCACTGCGAAACACTGCTAAAGACAAGGAAGAATGAAGCATCAAAGGAATTTTGACTCTTAATTGTTCCTGAACAAATAGATCCTTTTTAACTTGTCAGAAACCTGAGTGCATAATTGCTAGGTTCTGAGAAGCCTCTCTAACATTATTCTGTGGCTTTTCATTTTAAAAGAACTAAAACCTTGTCATCTTCGGAGATCCACAGAGACTGATTCTGCCATGTTTTTACCATGGATCACAGAATCATAAAATCCTGATTTGTCTTTGGTTCTCCAAGAGTTAACAAGCCTCTTTGAGAACAAGGGGAGAGGCTATTTTGCAATGCCCTAGCTCTGCATACTAACTCTGAGCTGATAGAGAATGCCCGTGGGAAATCATATAGAATTCTGCTGAGTCCATGCAGATCAAATCATTAATCATGTCTGTAGTGCATAACAAATTTTACATGAAAGCTAAACTTTTTTGGTGTGCAAAAACAACAAATATTGAGTGTTACATTAGCAAAGGAATGGGGGAATGAAAGACTAATGGATAATAACTGAAAAGAGTTAATAGAGATTGGAAGACAGTACTGTGGGTCACGGTAAAGGTTGTAACTGCCCAAAGAAGAGGAAGCAAATCTGCAAAGCATCTACATACTTTCATGTGGGTTTCAAAACACTGTCTTCATGAGGGCTTTTACAAAGAGGTGTACTTTGGTACAGGAAGAACTCAAAGGGGTGAGCAGGTCACAATGGTGGGGGCTTAAACACATGAGTTAGACATTTGTTTGACTGCGGGTCCCGAAGGTGAGATGCATATTCCCAAGCAACCCTTATCATAAACACTTTTTTTTTCATGTTTCAACAGAGACACAGAGAAAAAAATGGGCAAAGAAAAATAACCTGGTTAACATCTTTAGGGTTGGGGAAAAGCAAGTAACATTAGATTTATATGTAGATTTATATAATTGCAGATGACCTATGAGTGCCCGAATCTTATATGAACCAGTGATGTAAATATTGTCTCTTTTGGTTTTTGTCCCATGCAAAATGGATTTCAATTACTGCCCAATGGCAAGCAAGAATGAATGAATAATATATGAATACAATATTATCGCATATCTAAATCTTCACAATAATATTAGTCTAGGGGGAAATTTTGTGAATTAAACACAATATTAAATGATTTCAAATTCGAGTTTTCCAAACTCAAGCTTTTAGATTTATCAACTTAATAATATCTTGATAAATCAAATAAAAAATTTTGCAGCTAAAACTTAGTAAGCTTATATATATATATATTTATATATTTATATATATATATATACATATATAGGTATCAATGGAAGGTATATTTTAACATAGTTCTAACTAATGGAACAATGTGATTTTCGCTGCAGTTGATTTTTTTTTTTTTTTTTACCCATTAATGTGGGGGAGGCGTGGGGGTTGTAAATATTCTAGTAATAAAAATATCACCCCTATTAATTTTATTTTCACAAATAAAACACCAAAAAAATATTTTTTGTGTGTTTTTTTTTTTTTTTTTTTTTTTTTAAAAGGCAGCACAACCCATGCAAAACAGCAGAAATATAGCCCCTGTATTAGGTACATTTCATAAAGAGCTAATAGAATTTGCTTGGACTGGTCTAAAGGTTGCAGTAGAAGTAGCAGAGGAGACCTAAAATCTCAGAGAATAATTAAAACAATTTTTATCAATTGTTTAGGAGTCAGCAAAAAAAATAATAGAAACAATTTCTTTCACCGGCTATATTATGGCTCCTACAGCCCTTCCCCCACCAAGTGCATCAAGATGGAAGACAGACAGATTACATTCCCCAGAATTCCCTTTTCTGAAGAACTTTTTTCCTGTGGCACCAGTCTGACTGAATCCAGAAATAAGAAGGTCCTCAGCTATAAGAGATACACTGCTTTATAGAATCATTATTTATATATACAGTATATATATATATATATATATATATATATACAGTATATATATATATAGCACCAGCAAGTTAGGCAGCGTTTACTTTTTTTTACAACAAACAGGTCAATAATCTAACAAGCAAGAGTTATAGAATAAAAATGGTGTTAGAGTGCCCTGTTCACGAAAGCTTGCAATCTAAAGCCATTAAAAAAGAATGGGAGTATATTTACAGGCAACTATGACTAAAAGCTCTGTGTACGTATACTGTATATGTCAGTTTGCACATTTTTATGATAGTGGTAAATGTTTACAGGCATCAGGGTCACTTAAATGTATGCTTTTAAAATGTGCATATGACTTTATAAATGGTTTCAAATGTTATTTATTAATAACACTTTGTACTAGTTATTAAGTACTTTATTGTGTAGTACAAATCACTCTAAAATCTGTTGTGTGATGATTGTGTTCATATGTGTTTTCACCACCACCAATGTTTATATCTGATTACATATATTCCAAAAAAAGGAATTCTCAATTTAGCATCTGTATGTGTTTATCTTATAAATGTTTAATACATATGGGTGGCTCTATCACAGGTCTTTTACAATATGGATGAATGTAAAGCTCAGGGTTTTACAGAATCTTGTGAGTGCATACACGTCGCATGGGTTATCTAACTGACTTTCCTTCAGCAGAACAAATGATGGAACCTGTAAGGGCCAGTTAACCTGCAGTGGAGATAATTATTGGTGGCACCTACACTGTAGTTAGTTCATGAGGATATTTCCTATGATCAGGCCCGGATTTGTGGAGAGGCCACAAAGGCCCGGGCCTAGGGCGGCAGAAATGTAGGGGCGCAATGGAATTTTTAAAGTTTTTTTCAATACAGAGCAGTGGGAACTTCTCCCCACTGCTCCGTATGGGGCTTTAAATGTATGCGCACTCACGGGCTTGCAGGGGGGGTGGGGTAAGGGAGACGAGCAGTTGTTCGCTCATTCGCGCATGCGCATTGGGGGGGACGCGGGCTGTTCAACGGGGTGGCCTAGGGGCGCGCAGAAAACAAATCCAGCCCTGCCTATGATCCTGATTAGAATTGTGCAGGTACCTCTAGGTGCTTTTCATAGTGAAATAAAGGTGCTAGTATACACTGGTGGACAGGCTTTCTCTTAGCATAACTGTTAATCTTTTCCAATCTGATTTACTTGCTTTTCCATTTACCATATATCCAGGATCCCTTATCTAGAAAACCCCAGGTCCCAAGCATTCTGGATAACAGGTTCCATACATATATAAACAAAATATTTTCAGAATGAGCCAATGCAACAGAAGTAGGAGGATTGTTTCTGTTGATGCTGGAATACAGAATGTTATGTATTTCATGCATTTCCTTTTCAAGAATGTGTGAGCAGGGTAGAGGGGTGTGGAGTAATGGTCATTTCCTTGCAGTGCAGTTTACCCAGTGGGTTTCCTGTCTAACTAGAAGATACACTAATTGCAGTGTACCAGATCCCACTCATCTTTGTAACTGCAACATGTTTTACAAAGCACAAGCTTTTCCTGCCATACTTTCCCTTCAGCACATTTAGAACATAGATACTAAGTAACAGTTTAATATGACTCAAGGACTGAAACCAAAACAGAGTGGTTAGTGAGTTACAGTGGAAACCCATCCATACACAAACACACACACATCCCAGCCACTGCAATTGAAAATGTGCAATTGTCCCGAATAAATTTCACACCATACTATTAAAGTGGCAAACTATGAAAGTGACATTATAATAAAATGCCACCCTGTTTTCTAATTAGAAGCACTTAGCCTATGTATTTCTTTGTAATTATAACAATAATTGTTTCATCAGTGACTCGAGCAAGGTGTAATGTGAGGGATTTTATTAATACTTGTTAGTACAAGTTTCCATTGTGTTACACATACAGCTGAACACTGGGCCTTAAAAGTATGCACAAAAGCATTCAATTGTGCATACAGTCTGAAAATAATTAGAGGGAACATTGAATGCTAGGTACTTTTTGTAACACCTACTATATATAATACTGTCTGAAAACACTTTTTTAAAGAGCAGGTATAAGTTTGATTATTAATGCATGTTTAAATCCGTGCCATCGTCCCAAAATGTTCCTTTTGTTCTTCTATTTAGTGTTAGGCATTTTTTGATATTGATCAAATAAATCTCTATAGTAAAGTTTTATAAATAAATAAAGCTCTAATGTTTTATATATACTTTGGTTGTATAGATGTTGGTTGTGTGCTTTGCTTTGATAAATTTCATTTATCAATTTTTTTTAGCTCAATCTCCAACTTTGAAGGTAGTAAAATTAGTTGTAAATTTTTACAGTTGTAAAATTACTGAATTTTAAAGCATATTAAGGACTTTAAATAAGCATTCCTACCTGGCCCTTAGTTTAGGCCCTGTGGGGTGTGGGCACACAGATTGGGATCTACTGAATGAATCTAAAAGTGCTAGATTAATTCAGTGCTAAAGTGTATATTTAAAAAAGTAGATCACTGACCAGTTTGGTCTGAATGCACTGGTATAAAGATAGCTAGAGTCTAAGCCACAAAGCATAACTGAACTGTTGCTTTGCAAGAGATTTACCCATCCAATTACACTTATCAATTCAAGCATTACATTTTTTTTTTTTTTATTTAAAACATTTTTTAAAAAATGATCTGCTGTACTAAGCACTGCAAATTGTTTTCAGGTACAGTGTTCCTTTAACCAAGCAATTTTTTAGTAAGTGACACATTAAAAGCTGGAAACAATAATTGCAATAAATAAGAAACCAGTCAATTTGATTCAACAGAATTTAGTCTATTTTATTTTTGAAGAAAGAAATATAATATGAAAACAATAAAAGCAGTTCTTTACACTAGTAGTAAATACATTTATACAACCATTCAGTCTGTATAATATGATGAAATAAATCTACATCTTTTATTTGGTGCTTTTGAATTATACATACAAACAACAATTACAGGAACTTATTCACAATGCATATAGGCCTGAAGAATGACCATCTGAAAATCCTTATTGGCAATATATCCGCATGGTAACACTGATTGCCTGGGATTGATAGCACTTCCTAAGGAGAGGCCCCACAGTCTGAATGGATGAACTCCCTACAAATGCGTCAAACAGCTTCCACCCACCAGAAACATTGCCGGCAGTTTGTTTGTTTAGTTAGTTAAGAAGTCTGGCAATGTACAAGTTATAGTTCTCCTCGACTCATCCGTAAAGCTCCTTTAGTCCTTCATGCTCCTTTGTATAGGTGCCAAGTGGCAGTAAAAGTCTCCATATATACAGTATTTCTTATGATAGAATAGTTAGATGTACAATTCATCAATATTTTTGTTGTTGTTGTTCACAGCACTAGAAACCCTTATCAACAGGGAATAGAAGGTTAAATGGCTTATTCACAAATGGAATCCAGATTCAGTGGTTGAGAATGCGTAGATGCCATAGTGAGTTCCTATAAAAGTGGCAAACACAACATTGTGTGAGCAATTAAATAAATTTTTTTCCATCCTAAAGAGATCATCAACCTCCAGCAAAAAAAATGCAAATAGAGATGAGGTCCTTTTTGGAAGACAAAGGTACAAAGACTAACCCATTGCAGTGACCATACTGGAAGGGTGATGGGGTCCAAAGGAAAGACCGGACGGAGCGTGCATTGGTGTCGGTGTGGTTAGCATATGACTGGAGTGGCTAAAAGGTGAAATGTGGCTGAGGGAAGACATGTGTCTCGAGAGGGCAGCAGGACTGAATGAGCTGCTCTTAGGGTAGTCCTCCAGGCTGTCGTGGATCTTTTTGCTCTTTTTTGACTTGCTAGACATTTTTCGGTTTCTGGTCTGAATGCCTTCCTTCTTCATAGTCAGTGGTCTGTTAATCTAAACAAAAATCAATTATTTGTCTTTGTTTCTTATTTGTTAGTCTTTATTGCCATGTAATTGTACGCATGCAGAACTTTGGCAGGAGAGTTGAAACTCATATATTAAATTCAAGACATTGACATCAATAGCAGACACAAGATACTGAGAATCTAAGACACCATCTATAGCCACAAAGAGTATCAGCATTATTGGTAGGTGAGGACTGAACAGTATGTCACATGCTCTGAAGACTCAAGAGACTAACAAAATAATTATGTGAGTATGATGTTGAAGGATAGATTGACTGATAATTCATAATACATAGAGTGTATATGCTTCCAAGTATCATTGCTTTATTTCACTTAGCCTGATTAAAAGAAAAAAAGTTTCTGTATAACTAGAACCCCAAGCAAGATTACAGCTATCACGTTATCCACGAACTGTGACTTCTGAACTGCACATACAGCACTTCCCAGTTTAGTGCTGTGAACCAGAATTAACACAAAAAGCCCACACACTCCAGGACTGGGATTCTGTTTTACAGGCGGCTGTATGTTTCAGCAAGAAATAGCCGCACATGGGTCCTGTCAGATTGCACATGCTGCCATGCAAAGCAACAGATAGACTGAATTTGGCTGCAGCCGTTCACATAACAATTAACACATTCTTTCCAAATTGCCCTTTTTTATAAAGGGTGACCGTAACATGGTGGGGTCATCCAATAAAACAGCAGTGTGCCGCATTAACAACCTGCTGTGCATAAGCTTTTCAGAGTGTGGCAAGTCCCTATTATCTAAGCAATTAGCTACGCATGTTGCTAGAGGTGGTCAGTCCTAGGGTTTGCTTGACAGCTAGTAAAGGTATGCCTGACCAGTCAGGGGATGAATAAAATGACCCGCATAGACTATTCCCACTGTGAATTTAATATTGTATTTGGGAATTAAAATAAAATACTCTAAATTAATATTAATACTGCCCTTTAACTTTAACTACAACCATATTATGAATATATTTAAACATTTAAAAAATCAAAGCACTGCTCACAAATATAGCTGGGTATAACAGGTATACTATTCAATATCCGCCTATACATATACAACAAAAGGAAAGCTATTAGACTGTATTAAAACCTTATTCATGTTTTCTAATTGGGCATCCGGCACAGTCCTTTTTTTGTTTGTTTTTGCAAGGCAGAATTGAAAATATCAGTGTTACTCATTAATCAAAAGAAACTGAAATGTATGCTGTTACCAACTATTCAGGATAAGTGAAATTCATTTTCAAAAAATAGTGTAATATTACACCATTACAGTTATCTTTTAATAAATAATAATAATTAAGTATTTAATCAATGAAGGTTAAGTATTCAATCAGCTTCGGAAAAATCAACCATATGGTGTCATAAAAGTCAGAAACAAAAAAATAAACTGCAGACCTAAAAGCTAAAATTGGCATTTGGCGAAGGCAAAAATAATGACATTTTTCTAAAAGAAGTTTTACTATGTACGCTGTTTACTAGCTTGTACTATAAAATCTTTCTCCCGTTGATGATGAGACACTGCTGGTTCACACAACTTTTATTAAATACGCAAAGGAAATATAATATTAAACCTATTGCGACTGTAGCGAGACTACAATTTTTTCAGGCAATTAAAGTTATTTTGTACTCATATATTTGTATATGGAGCTAAAACGTTATGAGCTAATGAACTATTATCTCAACAGTTCTAGCTGAGTGGCATTTATATTAATTAACAGAGAATGCCTGCGAAAAGCACCAGTCAGAAGGAAATATATATCAGTGACTTTGATATAAACAAAAAAAATCCAATATACTAATTAAGTTTATATACTTTGTGACCAAAATATTCTAATACTGAAAAGCCGCTTTTAGAAACAGGTTAAAAAAAATCTTTTCGTCTCCACTACGAGGAGCATTTTACATTCGAGGAATATACTGATTCCATGGGAACATGAGACAACCCTTATTTGCAGATGGAAAAAGATGACCTATATTGTTTTTGAAACCCTATACTGCATATCTAAGGGATATAGTCAACTGATTGAAAAGAAAGCAAGGTTTTTTTTTTTGTTTTTTTTTTTTATTGTTAAGACTAAATGCAGGATCTGTATCTTGGTAGAGAAAAAAATACGGCGTGTCCTACTGCATATGATTCTCTAAATGGCCACTATTCTTCCTTTGACTGACCACAAACAAGATGTGAAAGATTTTGTCATCATTTTTTTCATTGTCACTTTTTTTTCTTTAACTTTTTAACTCCTTGGTTACCAAGACAGTCAAAAGAAAAACTGGACAGAACTGCGCTGATGACCAGCCTAGGAAACAAATGGGTTAATAGACTTCTCACCAGGGATATTTGTATGTGTTCTGTGGGTGATAGACAAGTCATATTTGCAAAAGATATTTTTATAAGTTGGAGAGACAATAGTCATGTGGCAAATCTAGCTTAAAACCATAAAGAAACATAATTTTTAATTTTTCTAGCTTTTCTTTTTTTTTATGAAAAGTATACATATATATATATATTTTATTTTATTTTTTTCAGTCCATTTTATGTTTCTTTTTTTGTTGTTTTCTGGATAACTATCCTTTGGTAGATTTATAATACAAAAAAAAAAATCATGTTGAGGGTTGTCAGGAGTTGTAGCATAGTCCCCAGAGGAAGAGGTGGATTAATTAACAGTGCATTTGAGAGATAAATATTATATTACATACAAGCCATGCACGGGTATTATCAAAATATTCTTATACATATATAAAAAATATGTTCGCTGAATAGGTGATCCAAGAAAGTTTTATATTTAACAAACTACCTAGTTCACCTTTACTAAAATAAAATTGCAGCAGTGCAGTAATCCATAGCAACCAGGCGGCAGTTGTTTTGGATTGGTCTAGATAAAGAAAGCAACTACATAACCCAAAATCTACTGACAGCCAGAAGTCAATCCAAAAGTGTTTATGTATAGATTTGCATCCTGAATTGTACTAATACAACATCTAGATAACATGCTACACTTATTTCATACTGCAACGGTGACAGTAGGAGATGTTACCTTCAGTTAAAGAATGGGTTTATATACATCTGAGTTTAGTGAGGTAGGAAGGAAAGGAGTCTTAGCTTGGAGGAAAAAGAGTATTATGTCAAAAGCCAAAGACAGCGTGATGGAGAAGAAAGAGGGAATGGAAAACATTCTGTCACTACAAGTTTCTGAGGAACTGCAGCAGAAACCCAGATAATTAATCACCAATTACTTTCCTACACTGAGCTGAACTGGTTGAAGCACATTTTTCATGACACAGACAAACATCTGTCAGTGCAAATAGAAGCTTTCTTGGAACACGGCTTTGCACTTACATTGTGCAGCTTGTAATACAGCCCACAGGCATTACACACAGGATCTCCATTGGCATTTCTCCTCCACAGTGTCGTGGTGGTGGTTTGACAGTTTGCACAGGATGTACCTGCCCTCCTTGCTGCAGACTGAAAAAGACAAAAACCTTTACTAATACAGCACAAACATTCAGGCATGATAAAGGCATTTATATGTAAGCAAATAGAAATGAGATACAGAGGGAAGTGATTCAAATATTAAGAAACACTGTAATGTATTGCAGCCCTACATTATAATGGTAGCAAGGTATAAGAGGCACTTTATCTGACCTTATTTGCTGTACGTTTTGCATTTTGTTTATGGTTAAAGTGCAGTTGTACAGCTATTAAGCAACAAGTGGGCAGCCAAAGGTTAGCTATGCCTTATGCAGACCATTTTTTATAGGTGATGACATGTATCCCACTTATGTCTTCAGTTTTCTTTTTACTCTGCTCTCCCACTACCTTAATAGTATAGTTTATGAAAATAATTGTTGCTTAGGAGTTATCTGCAGGGATCAGATTTCCGGCAGATATTTCCTGGGAAGTCGACTTCTCATACAAGGAGAGAGCCGAGATGGAGGTTTAGCTGCCAACAATCAAAGCTTTGAGTATTTCCTCCTCTTGGAAAAGTGCTTCCCCTTTTGCTAACTAGGACATGAGAAATAGAAATTCCATTACAATGTGGTCACAAACATCAACAGGCCCTTCAGAAAGATTACTTTATACTCGCCCTCCAAGATCCTATTTTTTGTTAGCAATATTTTCAAAGTTAAGGAATGGGAATTTATCTTTTATCAGATACCAAGCAAACAGAGGACAAGTACTGTTACTATATACCCTAGAAATGATTCTTAGAAACGTATAGGTCCTTTCATTTCCCTTTTTACCCCTTGAGACCTTTAGAGTGTAACCGAATGTCCTGCTACCTCAAAGGAACTCAGTGTGCTTTAAGAGTCACACATTCACAGCAATGACTGGTGCCATGTACACATACATATTAATAGTGTTATAAAGCAGTTTATCTATAGTGCCCACTGCATAAGTCTTTCAGAATCATATCCCACCAGTTCATAAAAACACATTAAAGAGACACTGTCACCTCAGAAACTGGTTAAAATGAATACAACATCCCTCTTACACCTGCGTGTTAACCTTGTGGCTGACAGTTTTGCAAAGCCACAAGGTTTTAAAAGCTGCTGTTTGTATTTAAACAAAAGAGAAAAAAAGGTTCGTGTGTTTTGTATTTCTTATCTCTGTCTCTAGGCTGACTCCTCCTCTACCCCCATGATTCCCCTGGCATCTGTAAAAGCTTGCCTCAGATTGATCTCATCTCATTTGGGAAAGGGGTGGTAAAAAGCAAGTTATGACTGACACAAGATTTGTGAAATGATCATGGACCAATCTCAGGCCACATTTACACCCCCACCTGCACATGACATCAGATATAGGAATGCAGAGGAATAGTGGGATAAATCCAGGTGCACTGGAAACCACAGTGTTCTGGATATTTGGATTTTGGTGGCCACTTTTGCTCATTTATTTCTATTCCTAAATTATCCCATTCCTACAAAATAAAATTTGTTAGCCTGAATAGCAGTTTCTCTAATTGGTGGAATTGTATGCATAATAAGTAATAGTATCACAAAGACTGTTGTTTTTAGAACATTTGCATGTGACACCATAAAAAAACAGGAATACACTTAATATGGCCCATAAGAACCTGCAGTGGTCTGTCACTCTACATGACTACTCTACATGACTATCTTAGTCTCTGCCATTAATGTTTATTACTTAATACCACATTGTACCAGGTGTGACTACTGAGACTAGTAGGGAAGTCTTGTGGGAGGCTAATATGTTTTTACCACTACCACCCCATATGGAAAAGTGTGCCCTCTTAAACCCTGGCAGATGTGAATACAATGGGTAATATGGGACCAAGAGTGTCTAATCCTCCTTACTTGAGAACATTCCTTCTGGTCACTATAACAATTCCTTTCGTTTGGATGCCAATTTCCTGTTGAAAGCTTCCCTTTCTGAGCTGGGGAAATTAAAGAAAGAAGAGGATTGGTGTTTGAATAGTGAGCACCACTTACCAGCCTTCTTTTGGGTTTAATGAGGGGTCGATTCTGGCCGTTCATTTTATGATAGAGTCCACATGCATTGCATAGATAATGTCCAGTGCCATCTCTCCTCCAGAGGGGGGTTGAAGTTGCCCCACAGTTTACACACTCCCTGCCTTCTGAAAACAAGATTACACATGGTTGACTTATGCAAAGTGACTAAATTTCATTAGTAATTTATTTTTTCCCAATGATTATAACAGGGAAGTCCAATCTATTCCCAACTCCAGGTATACATGGACTAAAATGCCCTAGATTGGTTGCCAAGGTATACTGGGAGTTCCTCTACATCTAGAGGGTTTCAAGCTGGTGGGCAGTCCAAATCAATGTGTGGGGAGTATAATCAAATTAAATCAAGGATACCAAATTGCTGCCTTTTAGTTGTTGAACTACAACTAGTGTGAACTTCCCACCATCCCACCATCATTCAGCAATCTGAGAGCTGTACATCACAGGATTTGGAGGGTTGGTAAGTTGAGAGCTGTAAGGTTTTAACAGGACTGAAAATACCTCAGGTACTGAAAGCATATTGTTTATATGACATATGGTCAAGATAATTTTGGGCCTGCAGGGGGATTCTATTGTAAAATCACCACAATAAGGCCAGTTTGATCAAGGAATCATTGTACCATGTGATGCATTCAGGAGCCTATTGAGTACAACATATTGACTACCAGACAAGATTGGTCTGGTAATATCTGTATGTATCATATTTTATGACTTCTCAGTGATTGGTTATATTGATACAGACATTAAGTTAAAATGTGAATAAAATTACTGGCATTATGCAGGCTTTGTGGTGGGATTAAAACCATACTCCACCACATTTTGCCATTAACAGATTCAGCATGAATAACTAAATTTCCACAATTAGCCTTGTTCAGAAGAAAGATAACACATACTTTCAATATATATATATATATATATATATATTTATATTTCAGATCACCCATTTTCCTCACATATATATATATATATATGTGTGAGGAAAATGGGTGATCTGAAATATAATATTTTTTTTAAATACGTTGGTGCAATATGAATAACAAACAATATTAATATGTACTAGAAATTAATTTTAAAGCAGACAATTTTGAAGGCAGAATATGCCAACTTGTGTTCTTGTATTGTATTATTGAAAATAATGTATCCTTATTACAGGTATTGCATTTCTTATTTACATAGCATATAACCAGTATTTCTAGAATATTTCACATTCATTTACTCATCCTTGGTCTTAATCAGACTCTTTAGTAACCTATTGCATTTTCTCTTCACATTTAAAGTGCTAAACCCAGTCAGAGTTATTCAAGGTTAAGAAAAAAAATCTGCAGTGTTAGAAATGAATCACAGCGCTATAAATGATTGGGAGGATATACAAGAGGCCTGTGTTTTGTATTGTCTTTTGACGAAGTGAAGTGAAAAGGAAATATTAAGGTGACATATCAACCAGGCCGTACTGATTACTGTAGACTCTCTAAAAGTATTGATAATATGACACAGCCCCTTTGGGTTAGTACTCGTGACTTGCCTCAGCGTTCACTCCTGTTTACACTGTCAGCTCTATTCAGGTACAATAATATTGTCAATCAACAGCACTGTGTTTTAGTTCACCAAAGGGAGACTTTTTTTTTTTTAATCTGGGTCAAAGTGGAAAATAAGGTCCATTAAATGCATGAAATAACTACTGGGGGCTAATTCCTTTGTTGCCCTTGGAAAGGCAAGGGCACAGTCTTCATAATGCGCAAATTTGCAATGGTTTCAGATTTCAAAATAATCCCTTAAATACACAACGGGAAAAAAGGTTGAACTTATAACAGTAACATTGTTGGTTTGGTGGCAAATTCTCAAGTCCATTCAGCACTACCTTTTGGATACACTGTTCCACAGTGAATAGGTCACTACCAAATAAAAAGATGATGGGCATCTTGATATTTTCAAGTGGCATCTAGAACAATCTAAAACTAAAAAGGTTGAACTTATAACAGTAACATTGTTGGTTCGGTTGCAGATTCTCAAGTCCATTCAGCACTACCTTTAGGATACACTGTTCCACAGTGAATAGGTCACTACCAAATAAAAAGATGATGGGCATCTTGATATTTTCAAGTGGCATCTAGAACAATCTAAAACTAAAAAGGTTGAACTTATAACAGTAACATTGTTGGTTCGGTTGCAGATTCTCAAGTCCATTCAGCACTACCTTTAGGATACACTGTTCCACAGTGAATAGGTCACTACCAAATAAAAAGATGATGGGCATCTTGATATTTTCATCTAGAACGTGGTACATGTTTGTATCCATTATGTGTGGTATAAATTTAAAAGCAGGTATCAAGTATTTATAAAAGTCTAAAGTAGAATGTACATGTCTCTTCTGGGTGCAGTAACTGACAAGGCTGAATACCCTGTCTGTACTGTTCAATGGAACAATATATATATAAAAAATTACTACTGCATTTAGCTACAGTATATATATATATTTATAATAATGGACTAATTTATAACTGGTTATACCAGATGTGTAGGGGAAAGAAATATAATTGTGACAGCAGTAATTCACTGTAGTAGAGGGGCAAATGAAACACCTCAGTTGTTCTGATCTGATCATTGGGGGAGGTAGATTACAATGTAGATGTGGCAGTGAAAAGGCCTTAGAACTGAACTGATCTTAAATTCAATTCATTTGTGACCCACACACTAGGCTGAGTTTTAGATTTTTTTGTTCATTTGCAGACATACCCTGACTACCCCCAAAGTGGTCAGTTTTAGTGTGTGCACCCTTCCGTGTTGTGGAATATGAAGGCACTTTATAAAACATGTAAGTAATGGAAAAAATATATAGGTTACAGCCAAGTCTCAGCATCCTTGGCATATTATTATTACTATCATGTATTTATAAAGCCTCAACATGTTCCACAGCGAACATATTCAGGTTTATATATGAATATTAAGCATGTCTTTAGATATTAACCCTGCATTCTCTGCTCAGTCATCTCCTCAGACCTGGTTAGAAGGTACTTTGCTCATTTCAGGAGGGGATCTTAGGGTAAAGTCACGGAACTACTAGTAGCAGCTACTTGTTGTGGCTACTAAAATAGACAATTCTGATAATTTACTGATAAGTGTTTTATTTAGTAGTCATGACAAGCAGCTGCTACTATGTAGTGCCATGTGTCTTCGCCCTTAAAGGTGAAGACACGGGAGATACTAGTAGCAGCTACTTTTTCACGGCTACTAAATGCAGTGCCAGGCCAAGCCGGCTGGGCAACCTGGTCGGCTTGGCCCACCACTCACACCCCCCCATTCATGTGCGCATGCGCACACAGGGCGATGGGGTTGCCAGGGCCGCTGGTGGGAGGTACTGCAGTGAGGGGAAAGGGCCCGGAACTAGTGGTAAGTGAAAGAAGGGGTACCTACCTGACGCCCCCCCACCGTTGTGCCCTAGGTAGGTGCCTCTTCTGCCTACCCCTAGTTCTGGCCCTGGCTAAATGCCAGTAAATACTCTGCCATAGACAATACTGAGAATTGCCTCTGCTAAAACACATGTAGAAACAATTATCAGTAAATGATCAGCATTGTCTATTTTAGTAGCCACGACAAGTAGCTGCTACTAGTTGCTCCGTGTGTCTTCACAAAAAAGCATGTGTGTGTTTTCACAAGACAGACTTTTCACTTATATTCTGTGCTGACGTGACTTCTAAGAGTTTCAGAATCATGGTCTGTATAGGGAGAGGGTTTCAGTTTCATCTTGTTGGCAATAAATCAAATAATCTATAACCCCCTCCCTAGAGTTTGATTACTTTATATACCTGGTTACTTCAGAAGTGAAAGTGCAGCATGCTGACTGTGCCTTCCTGTGGTAAGGACGGCATAATATGAATATTAAACAGGAAAACCTTTCATGTATTCTGTGTTTCAGTCGTTAATAACAAGAAGCACTGTTCTGCATACAAATGCATGTACTGAAATACAGACAGAAGGTACCTACAAAGAGGCAAATAGCAGTGGTGCATTTGATTATTGTTGGGAGCGAAAATGATTGGATTACTCAAACATTGGATTACTCAAAATCCACTAAGAATTAAAGCCTGGTTATATGTTTATCGGCTAAGCAGGATGCACTGGTCCGGGGAACCAGTTCTTAGTCCCCAAAGTATTTAACTAGAGGCACCCAAACTATAACATGTGCAAACTGCAACTTCCAGCATTATTGCTTCAATTTATCATACAACTTAAAACTGTACAACTGATTTGGCCTGTAGGCTATTTGCATATACCATTTATGTCCTGTTAATGGGTTAAAATCTGACTAAAGTGGGTGTAAACTAGGCCTAAAGTAACCTTAAGGGTTTAGGTGTATAGGCAGATTGCCCAAGTGATTTTGCTTTGTGGACCAAAATCTGACCAATATTTTTCTAAGCACTTATTCACATGGGCATCTTTTAACTGCACAGCATGCACTGCCTTACATCATGCGTCTTTTGTTATTTTTGAAGTGGAGGGAAAGCATGCATATAGTGAAGACCATTAAAACACATTTCAAACTAAAAATATATGCTTATTCTAGGCCTTTCTCTGTTCAGTAACAACAGAAATATGGACAATGGTCAAAACAGTAAATAACATGTATGTGTATGTGACATGATTATAAAAGGCTGTCTTCATATATTATTTGTATACAGCCCAATCTGAAGGTCACCATAAAATAGGTTGGCACTGAATTAATACTTTTTGGTAAAAAAGACACTGCCATTAATTTTGTTATATTTTATGCATATACAGTATATATATATACATAATGCACCTTGATATGTATTAAACCACTAGAACTGCAGTCTATAGGACTACTAGACCTTCATTTCAGTCTTTGAAGCACCTAAATTTGAATTATGTGTTCTTTAAATTATGAAAGAAAGGTTAACCATGAACAAATAGAAATGTTTCAGCTAAATAGTTCATTAAGTTCAAAATTTTTAGTATGAGAGATTATTCAGGATGTTATTTTTATTGGTTACACGGTATTTGAGAGGCAACGATTTCATTTTCTAAAGGCCTAACAGATGAAAAGCACTTGAGTAATCGCGCGGATGTTATCTCAAGCAATCACTCAGTTGCTTTTGTGATACAATTGCTTTCAAAGTGTTTTATAATCAGAGATGGTTTCTTTTCCTTTGAAGGTCTGACACCTTGGAGGTAAACTACCCAGTTTAGATTAAATAAGTATGAGTGTGTGTATAAATATCTATATGTTGTGAGAGAAACTTTTTAATCAAAACATAAGTATCTTTCTTTACTTCCAAGGAAAAGACTTTCCCGGAGCCTTGCTACTTCCAAGTAACCAGCAAGATAATGATCCAGTTTTGGTTGTTATAAGAAGATCTTGGTTCACAAAAGAGCTAACTGGTTAAAGCCAGAAAATGGTTTGTATGAACCAGGACTAGATCATTATTTTTTCCGAACCTGGTGTCAGTTGTGTTTAAGGACTAAAATGTTTTGTTACATATTGCCAAGGAAAAGGCATGAGAAATAGTTAAAGCTTTGCTAGTCAGCTTTCAGAATTGTTACATAGTGAGCATGGCTTGTTATTTTGTTAGCTCACCTACAGGGACCATTATACAGGAGACTGACATTTAAAATAAATAAATAAATATATATATATAGCATTGCAGAATATTATGCTGCTTTATAAATGCATGTTATATATGTATATGTATGTATCACACGCAGATACATATGGGTTCTAAAATCTATTATCTGGAGCTCCGAAATACGGAAATTCCATTTTTAAGCATTAAGCCTATCAAAGCAAAAAAATAATTACGTTGTTATAGATTTCACTTTTCTCTATAACAATAATACATGAACCTTTATACTTGATGATTTCTAAGCTAGATAAGTTCATGTTGGTTGCAAAGCAAGCCTATTGATTTTTTAATGTCTAAATATTATTTATGAAATGGTGCTCCAAATAAAGGAAAGATCCCCAGATCCTGGTATATATATATATATATATATATATATATATATATATATATATACAGGAACAGAAGGAGCACACCCTTCAAGTGATCAAATGCCCTAGGTGCTGGTCAAAAATAAGTAATAAAAGATCAGAGTACCGCACACATAGGGACTTGTGAAAAAAAACAAAAAAGTATTTATTGAAAGAAAATTGGACAAACCCTGAGGAAGAGCACAGTTGGTGCTTGAAACGTCGGATTTCTTTCAATAAATACTTTTTTGTTTTTTTTCACAAGTCCCTATGTGTGCGGTACTCTGTTCTTTTATATATATATATATATATATATATATAATAGAGAGATTTTACACCTTTCAGCTATGTGTATCATCTTAATCCTTAATTGCTAATTTACCAAATAGTTTTGAAGAGGATGCTCTTAAAGGTTTCACTGATCTACAGCAGGCAACTTGAAGTCCTTGTTTAGGTAACGTTACAAGTTCTTTTGTTCCATGTCTGAAACACACGCATTCTTGCTAAGCAAAGTGTGACACAAATATTGATTTGCACTACCATGTCTTTAGCTTTCATTCTTTGCAGTGAATAAGTGCTTCTGAAGGGATACAGCTTTCATAAGGAATAAATCTAAATCACATAAGCTGTGGTTGGCCTGCAGCACCTAACAAAGGACCTCAGGCAAAAGCTCATTATTGGGGGAAAGTTGTACTTTTTATTTGCTATAAAAACAGAGTAGTTTTAGTTGAGAGACGTAAAAACAACTTGAGTAAACTACAGCTACCAGCAACCTCAGCCAGTCAATAAGAATTATAGCAAACAAGTGGAAGAAGAGCCTAGAGCTATACAGTATGTTCCTATATTATAATTTGTGGTGCTCATTTAAGGCTATGTATATCTAGTTTGTAAGCACACGTTTAAGTGATATAATTTCCGCTCGGAGAGTAATAATTTGAAGGTATAAATGGACATTTTGCCTTGCTCTCCTGACTTTTATGTTTGCAGCCTATTTGGTTCTACTCTGATATTATGACCCTTCTGTGATTAGAATTTTTTATTGCTAACAATTGGATATATCACAAATAAACTGATTGGCTGCATTAGATACTGATATTTAAAGCTGAAAAAAGTTTGGACATATACAATATAAAAATGAAATAAACTAACAGCCTATGTTTTCTGTCAGTTTTCATGTGTGTTGTGTATAGATTTTGCTTACCTGCTTGTTGTGTACATGGCCTAGTGTACTATAAAGTGGTATTATTTGTTTTTTGGGGGGGTTGTTTGTCAGTTGCTATAAAGAATGTAGGTGTGGGCAGAGAGTAAAATCAAGGCCTAACTAGCCCCAGGTTATCTGTCAGTCACACATGATGGAAATTCATTTTGACAGCTGCACAGCATTAACCCTATGATGGTGTGTGCTGTGTGTATAAAGGAATGCATTAATGGAAATAGCTGTATGCAAAGAGAAGCAGAAAGGCTGGATGATGGAAAAGCAGGTACAGAGAGAGAGTTAGAGAGATGTTGAGAAAAGAGCCAAGGTGGGGATAACATAGTATGGCAAGAAAGAGACTAAGAGAGCAAAGAACTAGAGAAGGGGAAATTATAAGGGCAAAGTATGTGTGTGAGGGAGGAATAATAAAAAAGAGAATTGTGCACTTGAACTGACACAGTTTGCAGCGGTTACATTTGTTAGGCCCTTCTTGAAAGCCTGGGGGTAGAAAGTCTGGGGGTCGTTACTGGCTCATCAGTCGCTTTGGTTGTGAAGTCTACAGTCTTAAAAGAGACTTGTGTACCACAACCACAACTCTTAACTGCTTTTCCAGCAAGTGTGGCTCTGTCACTGAGTGTATGACAGCAGCCCAACTGTGGCAGAGCAGCACCCCTCACCCTCCTTGTATTTGCCATGTTTTTTAGTCAAACTCCACAGCCATCTATTAGTACATTTAGTGCCTCCCTGTGAATCCCCTCTCTGTGCATTTGACTCTATGCCTTACATACAGTTCCACTTACTCTTTGCTTTCAGTTTATTTTAGCTGCACGACTCGATCTGATTCAGCTATTCTTTATTACTATCCTATCCAGCCCAGCCACCAAGTTTAACCTTCCCATCATATATTTACTTGTTTGAGCGTTTACCGGAGTTTTGGGGTTTGATAACCACAACCCATGCGAATTGAAATCAGCGCTGACATTGACCTATTTTACTCAGCTCCTATCCTGCATCGGCTCCCAATGCATTACAGTGTGCGATTAAAAAGCAAGTGTTGTCTTTGTGCAACTGGCTGCTTGCTCTCCCGGCCATGTGACCAGAGCTGCTGCGGCAGATTTACTAACAGGATGCTAAAGTACATGAGTAATGACTTAGTACATCAGTAGTGACTAAAAGGAGTGCACAAGTGTGAGAGTGCGGCTGCCGTTGTTAGGAATGAATGTCAGCGTTTCACTGCAAATGGCATGTTGTCAAACTGGAACTACGTTGTACTTGAACTCACAGCTAAACGATTGGTTTCATATTTGCCTACAGCAGGTCAATAAGTGCAAAAACGGGGTTAACCAGATCCCGTATGGTGGCTGCCACAGATTGGGTTCCACAGATGCCACTAGCAGGGCGGATATAGCGCTTATATATAGAGAGGGCCCCCCGGTGCCCCTGCAGCTCTGCTCTGTGCTGCCCCCCAGTCTGGCCACATCCGGACTCTATTAAACTCCTTGGCGCTGGGGAAACAATGAAACTGTCGCGTGCAGCAGTCTGAAAATAATTGGATTAACTCAAACATATCAGCTAAATAGAGACAGTCCCAGCTCAGACAGGCAAAGAAAATGTAACCCTGGAAAACCCCCTGAAATCACATCTCTGCCCTGCCCCTGCCTCAGTATGTCCCCAGGCACTATACAATAGTTATATCCGGGGATATCAGGCTTGGTTAGCAGCAAATTCACTCTCTTAAATCCGTACGAGTTTTATAGTTCAGAAACTTTATACAAATGATCAATATTTTATTTCAGCGTTTTAAAGCTGCGTTATTTTGTTTCTGTGTGTAGAATCATTGCCAGATAATATTATATACCAATATGGTCGTAAACACAGTTTACATTTCCTTAATCCAGAGCAGCATATTGATTTTTAACTGTACCGCATCGGTCTCCCCACAACCTACATCCATCTCGATCAAACTCGACACTTTTTATGCCGAATGAGTCCAGCAATGGACATGCCTTCCTCACCTGAATGATGCTCCCTGGAAAATTATATCCTCAACCATCCAGTTTCTGTGGAACTAAGAGTTTTTGTTATCACCAAGGAAGAACGACCCGCAACAGATGGAGGGCCGAGAGTTTGTCACATCATATATGTTATAATTGGCCTGATTTTTCTTGCTTATTTTGGTGTTTTTAATAACCGCATTGGGTTTCAAGATATGATTACTGTAATCTATTACGTTTTTTTATTTAGAAATCAAATCTTACTGTTAGGTTCCCTTAAATAAAAACAGTTAATGAAAAGTAAGTATTAAAGGAAGAACTGTAGATGAATCCTACCTGTACTTGAGCGAGTTTTGGGCCTTGGCTTACTGGGAAAGTGAGTTGGAGAACCATCCAAAATGCTACCAGGCTGAAAAAGCCCTGCGCCGTAATAGTCAGGGTAGGTAGTAATGGGGTGGTGGGCAGAGGAGACTCCCCCAATTCCTGACATGCTGTTCCTGGGGTGTGAGGATTCCAGTTTCATGCCAGGTTCGGACAGGGACACTTGATACTTGGACACTACACATTCCTTCTCCTCATGCCTGCTGGAGGATGTGGATACAGAGGTGGAAATAGAAGGGTCCGGGGAGACATCTTTTGGTGGAGTGGGGGGAAAGGTGAAGAGGTGGGGGCTGGAATGTCCTGTAGCCAGGGATGCCGAGGAGGCAGGGGGATAGACAGAAAGTCCTCCGGGGGAGTTGTGATGAATGGAAGGCTTGGCGAAGGGCAGATTCCAGGCTGAAGCGGCGTGGGGTCCTCCCAAAGACTTGCGCCCATCTGTCCAACTTTGTAGGATAGAGGGGTGGCACACTAGGCTTCCTAGGACATAACAGAACGGTTATGAAAGCTATTATAATAGCAGACGAGAAGTAATAACATAGAGATGATAGATGATATATAATAGATAGATAGATAGATGATAGATAGATAGATAGATAGATAGATAGATAGATAGATAGATAGATAGATGATAGATAGATAGATAGATAGATAGATAGATAGATAGATAGATGTTTCGTCAGAATTCTCAGGTGTGCCCTTTCATCTATGTGGCTCTAATTTTTATTGGTGGCTAAACTAAGTTTCTAGTTAAAGTAATTTACAGTAAATAAAGATAGATATGAACTCTCAGGTTTTAATACTAAAAATGATTTTGATCCATAAGCGACACATCCAAAATTGTATTGATGAAATTCACTTGCAAGGCCTTATTTTTATTCTTGTTATTAATCAATTAATGTCTCGTACTTGGTAGCAATTTAACCGAATTCCAAAGGATACATTTTGATTTTGGTTAAATATCCTGTTGTTAAGGAATACCAATTTAACCAAGATTAAGATTGCCAATTATTTGGTACAATGACGTTCCTGCAAAGAATGTTACATTATGTTACAACACATAGCAGTGTCTTTAACCTGATTCACGCAGGATTTACTGTACGGTGTTTATGATTACAAAGTGTTGGTTATTTCTTCAACACAAACTGCAACAAAAATGAATGTATTTTATTTCCTAAGAAATAACAATTCCAGCAGTAGAGTAAATTCGGTAACATAGTTTGGTCGCCTCCCGGACAATATGCTTAGGAAATAACTTTATGCATATGAAATAGTGAGAATTCTAGCAAGTGGGATACCCCAGAGGTTATTATTCATTTACAGGTATAAAACATGCTAAAGGAAGAGGATGGGGGTTAGAAAGTGACAAACAAGCTAATGCAGGAAGTTGTCACAAATGTGAAAATTACTAGAACTGGGCTTGTTTTGCATCAACCTACAGCGCACAGCAATGCTATGTCGTTTGGCCCTACTGAGCAGCCATAAGGGCCACAGGCCATTAAAAAGGAGTCTGGATATCTATAAGGCTGAACAAAAAGTAGTATGCTTGTTTACTTATCCTTTTAAAATGTAAGTAAAATTCGTCTAATTTTAAACATTTTTGTTATCAGAAATAGATAGATGAAGAAACAACCGTTTAAAATTACATTATGGTTATGTGTGTACAGATATTCCAGTGGTGAATAGATGATAGATTGTAATAGTAATTAGTAATTATTATCAGTGTGCTAAAGTTATACACATACTGTAACTCCTATGAGGTAATTAATATTAGTTAAATAATTGTGATGTCACAGACGCCTGGCCATCGTTTAGAAAAAGTGCAGCGATATCAACTTCGTCTTTTTATACATACCTAACGTGAGGTATCACAATTGTTCGAACATGCAGCATTTTTTATACCTGGAAAGGTGAGGTTCCTGGGAATTGTGAGTAATGGGTGCAACAGAAAAGTGCAAATAAGAGGGATGTGTTATCAGTTGGTAGGACAAGATGGGTACATGCCATTACTTACCATGGTGTGGCGGGGGGTATCTGGGCACCGTTCGGACAGAGTTGCTGTAGTAAGAAGGGACGTGGTTTCCTTGTCCATCGATATTGAAGAGTACATCCATGTCCTCTGGCGGGGGGTACTGTGTGGGGTCTATGTAGTTATGGACCGGGTGATGAGAGTCTGAGTGCTGTCCATTTAATAGAGCCGGGTGGTGAGGGTGACTGACCCAGCGAGGCTGCTCGGCTGAGACCTCCATGCCCACTAGCACCAGTAGGCACTTGCCTGGAGAGACGCACCCAAGTCACTAGTCACAGCGCACAGGAAAAGTCCAGTAAGTGCAGAAACAAAAATTAAAATAAATCCAGAGCTATCTATGACCTACAAGGGAAAAAAACAATGTAAGACGCAAGCTGGAGGGGGTTCTGCAAAGTCTGCAAGAGAAATAGTAAGGATATTAAGCCGTGCCAGGCTCTAAGCTTCTGCACTGATGTAAAGTCCCAAAAAGTTCTCCAGGGAATGAGCAGGAGCCAACTATGCTGTGCCACCTGGGGCGCAGGGGGTCCTCCCCCGGCAAGCAGCCTGCTACACAAAGTACAAAGTTGTAGGGGAAGGAGGTGTGTGATCCCAGAAGAAGAAGCAGAAAGTGGCTGATCAGATCTGCTGCTCTCTCCCTCTCTCTCCCTAGTTTTGTTACAGTGCAGGCATTCTTTCTGAGAGGAGCAGGATGGCGCCAGGCGGCTCAATGCTCGCAGACAGCTGTGGCGAGACGCAACTTAAGGAGGTTCCACTGTCATCAGGGCTGAGGGGAGGGACTGTCACTTACAGGGAGGGAACGGGGCACCCAAACTCAGCCAAATACTTCAGCCCCTCCCCCCCCACTCTTTCACCCGCCCACAATGTGCCTGCTAGCTACTAAACTACATTCTAACCCCTGTGCTACTGCCATGCCATCATTCCAGGAGCACCCAGTCATACACTTTTACATATATGTGGGTGTCACTTGTCCACTATTGGAAAAAGTAATTACAATGTCTGTTTATTTGGCCGAAGTTAAATGTGTAACTAGAAAGAAAAGTGATAGACATTGGATAGAAGATAGATGATGATAGATAGATAGATGATGATTGATTGATTGATTGATTGATAGATAGATAGATAGATAGATAGATAGATAGATAGATAGATGATAGATAGATAGATAGATACTAGATAGATAGATAGATAGATAGATAGATAGATAGATAGATGATATATAGATAGATAGATAGATAGATAGATAGATAGATGATTGATAGATAGATAGATAGATAGATAGATGATAGATAGATAGATAGATAGATAGATAGATAGATAGATAGATAGATGATAGATAGATAGATAGATAGATAGATAGATAGATAGATAGATAGATGATATATTAGCAGACTGGTTCCAAATAAATTGGAAACACATTGTAGGATAGATACACAAAGAAAGCAACGAAGATAGGCAGATTCTAGAGAATCAGGAATGCTGTAAGATAGATACATGATAGAGGAATGGCTAGTAAAGACAGATGCTAGATTGATTGATTGATTAATTGATTGATACACAGATGATGATAGATAGATCGATAGATAGACAGATAGAAAGATAGGAAGCAGGAAGATACACAGGCAAGATTAGTTGCCCTACAGATACTATCCTTGTTCTGACTTGCCATACATGGTACAAAAACTGACAGGGGCAGTTGGGTTGGTTGTGCAAGAGAGACACGCTGCAGGTGAAGTTACTTTTAAGTTTGGCAGGATTTGGGGGAGCTGAATGAGATGGAACAGTAGGAAGTTTGGGGCTCAATGAAATTGTTTTAGCAGTTCCAGGTACTAGGGGTAAGAAGCTAAAGCATTTTAGTGTAGCTCCTGTTGCTCTGAGAATTGAGTCACTGCATCCCCTAGTGGCACAGAAGCGACCTGCTGGCACCTCACTCTGCTGTTTACCTGTTGCCCCGCTCTATACCTTATGCGTGTGAAGCCAATAAGCAGATACTGGGCAAATATGGCTTACATCTTACATCTAAATATTACAAGAGCGACCAACCTTCCACTGCTTGACAAAATCACAGTGGTAGAAACTTGTAGATTTCTAGATGAGAGTGTTGTTGGAACAAAAGAGTATAACAGGTAATAGGGTATATAGAAATAAAAATGTTTGTCATAATTAGAATGGGTTATAAATTTAAGTTACATCACATTTACAATTGATTCTCCCAGCAGCTCCTCTTACCTACAGATAAAATATATATGGTAGCAAGGGAGGGAGATATAAATATCGATAGTTAGACAATGGTAGATAATGTGTATACAGATATTTCTAGTGGCGTAACTAGAATTGAAAGCAAAGTCGATTCGGGAACCCTAAAGTTGACTTATGTATCAAGAAATGTTGAAATTGCTCTATAATTAGGGCCTTATTGCCACCCTACACTCTTGCCCCCCTTACCACAGGGTCTATTTTCTCTAAAGTTTTCTAGACATATTTATACATCAATGCTCTAAATAGCCCTTAGCTTCCAGACAGCCATGCAATGTAAGGGAGACTAACGGGTGGCGTCCCAGTTTATCTATCAGACTTGGACAGTAGAGTAGGTAGCGGAAATCAGTCACCCCGGACACATGAACCTTATCCTAAGCAAGTGCTGCTCTACTGACAGCCGTGTATAGAGCGCGTCACAGTCGCTGCAAACACAACAATACATGAAGGGGATAAGCTCTTAAGTAAGGAAAGCAAACACTGACATAAGGGTTCATGGACCGACCAGTCTCCCAGTTCCTCTTATGAGATCAGGCAAAGCTATCATCTATCTATCATCTATATATGTATATATATCATCGTATTACTTCTTGTCTACTATTATAATAGATTTCATAACGTTCTGTTATGTCCTAGGAAGCCTAGTGTGCAACCCCTCTATCCTACAAAGTTATCTAATTATCTATCATCTATCATTCTATCTATCTATCTATCTATCTATCTATCTATCATCTATCTATCTATCATCTATCTATCTATATAGCATCTATCTATCTATCATCTATCTATCTGTCATCTATCAAATCACCTATCTACCTAGCTACCTAAGATTGTAAACCCCACTGGGACAGGGACTAATATGGATGCTGTATCTTCTTTGTGAAGCACCGCCGCGGTATGTGTTCGCGCTATATAAATCTATCATCTCTCAGAAAGCATAGTGATTTAATAAGAGAGAAAATACTGAGAAATCAATGTGTACCCCAGTTTCCCCGTGTGCCAGCTCCCAGACTGCCCGTATGTGACTGGGAGAGGGCCGCTCTTTGATGCTTTACATTGCCCCCTATGGCCAGTCTGACTGACGCCTGGAGCGGTGACGTCACGCCCCCAGCCGCAGAGCCAGGAAATAAGGGTCAGCACTTGATACCTGAGCTGTCCGAACCGGTCCTGGGGCCCGGGGAGCGCTAGCACCAATGGGGAGAACGTCATATGCCCTTACTTAGCCTAGGAACTTACTAAATACTGTGCGATCCTCTCATTAGCTCCTCTTGCGCAGTAAATGGCATCCTCCTTGCCTATAACTTCCCTGCTATAAAATCTATAGTTGCGCTGTTTGACTCAGTATCAGCTCTTACAATGGGCTGCCTACTAATTGCCATCATGTGAGTAACAGCAGCTTTGTGATGTGTTAATTCCCGTGTCGCACAGATTCTAAAGCCAATGACCGTTTAGCATGACAGTCCCAAACCTGCCTAAGGCCGTCTCTCTCTGCAGTTGTTTACGTAGCGGTTACAGACAAAGATGAAAAATAGTCAGCAAGGCTGCTTTAATTATCCACCCATTCTCTCACGGTGCTGCCATAGGATTGGTTAATAAATATATAATACACATTGACATCATATGAACATGTCAGCTTTAAACCAGATACTGGCCATTAAAATAGACTTTACTCCATGGCTACCCTTCCAAGAACCAATTCCAACATTAATAACTCTCAGAAATGTATATGTTATTAACATATTCTAAGCAACTTTTCAGTTTGTCTTCATTGTTTATTTTTTATAATTTTTACATTATTTGCCTTCTTCTTCTGACTCCCTTCAAATGGGGGGTCACTGACCCCAGCAGCCAAACAACAATTGCTCTGTACGGCTATAATTTGATTGTTATTGTTACTTTTTATTACTTTCAGTTTCTCATTCAAATTAATGCCTGGTCGCTGAGGTAATTTGGACCCTAGCAACCAGATAACTGATGAAACTGGAGAGTTCCTAAACAAAAGGTGAAATAATTACAAAAACACAAATGATAAGAAATGAAGACCAACTGCAAATTGTTTCGAAATTTTACTCTCTACATCATACTGAAATACTAAGGGCCTAATGGCTGAGGCGCAACTGTTTTGGCAGAACTGGATAAAGTGCTGACAGTCAGGAGCACAGGCAGGGCAGGGGCAGGAGCCTGGAGGGACTGGAGGGAGCTGTGGGTGGGGGTCTTACACAAATGTCCAAGTCCTGTTTGGAGACTGTGTGGCATTTACCTGCTGGGCAATATGACCACTAAAGCCACCCCACCCACTCCTAATTGACAGCTCAGGACTAATAGGCGCCTTTGTTAGTGCAATTAGCAAAAACAATAGTGGGAAAAAAGCGTTTAATTTGGTTTGAAGTTGAGAGACTTGGCAGTGAGATCCCTGCAGATTGTGTATCTTTTCAAGCTGAGAGCTAGAAATAGGGCCCAGACTGGTTGAAAGGCCTTGAGGGCTGTACGGCCAAACACACCAGGGTGGGTCAGAGCTGGGGGGCTGTTTCGGAAAGACCACCAATGCAGTCTGTAGTGGGTGAAAAGTCGTCGTAGCCCGACTTTTATATACAGCTCACACTCATCTTTTCCTAATATTACTATAGCCACTGCAGCAAATACTTGCGGCATTATAGGGCATGATGTCATACTCGGTTGCAAGTTATGACAACTGAAGCAGCACAAATGAACATATAAACAGGCAGATAGTATCTTTAATTAAGAATCCACTGACTCTGATTAAAACGATCGCTCGTATCTAGATATTTCGACCACTAGCGCGTTCCTGCCAGAAATACTGAAGGGTTAGCCCCTGAGCAAACCATTGTGGCGTCGCCTCCAGGCAGTGTGTACACAAGGCGGTTCTCCCGCTGGCTCCCAGGGCCCTAAGCCCGACACGATATGGTAATAATGAAGCGCAGTAGTTGGATTAGAGGAGGTTACATATCCAGGGTCAGGAGCGTCGGGCACCAGGAAATCAGCAGAGATGTTAATGGGAAACAATAGAGCCCCCCAGATCCTGAGCGAATTGTTTTGCTTTCCTTCTCTTTTGAAGTGACTGACTCTCCTGAACTGTAGGGGCTGCCCGCACCTGGTCCGAATTTCTCTAGGTCCTGCGTTGGGGGCTTGAGAAGAAGCCCCCTGAATAGCAAAGAGCTGGAGCTATGGTGGCAGGATTAGGTTACGTTTGCTTGGGGTTTGATTTAACAGGGTCCTATAGCAGTACAGGTAAAGCTGTATAAACAGCCTGAGGCTGAATATCCCAGGGTTATAGAGAGGACACGGCCCAGGGCACAGCTCACAATACTTTCCTATGTAAAACAACTTCTGTTCAGCCTAGAAGGGAAAATAGAGGATAATTGTACATGTGGATAAAGTGCTCAGAAAGGGGGTGCAGGGAGAGGTCTCATTCCTTCTCGGTCAGCTTTCAAAAGAGATAACCAGTGAGCTGGCTGAATGCAGCACCATGTGCAGGACAATACCAGTGGCTCTCCCTTATGTCACAGAATTTGGGATAAAGTGGCCTCAGTGTGCCACAGGGGAGTCTCAGGGGAGATAACTTTCGGGGGAGCAGGAACAGGGCAGACTCAGCTAGGGCACTGCTAGGGGTAGTGTGAATAGAAACCCGCTTCTATCTGGGTTTATGTATCTTTAACAGATATTTCCAAAACTGCGCGTTTGTAATGGAATCCCAACCTGACGGTGTGTGATACAAAATAATAATTATTATGGGAATGGGCTCGGAGTTCTGTGTGATCCCCTCTTCAAACTCAGTACAGCAGATAATTTATCACTGGGATGGAAAATGGATTACAGGTATTTTGTCTGCCTCTCGCTCAGAATAGATGTGTTTTAGTTAGTTGTCTCCAGAGGCCATTGAGAGCAGTTCAGCTGACACATTTCTCCAGCCCAATCTAAACATTTAACATGCAAGTCCTTGAGCAGCAGCGCAGAGCGAGATGTGGGGCTGCACAGAGCGCAGGGCAATTGATCCCTATCTCACAGCGCAGCCCCCCGGCCACTTTCTATTGGCTTCTGGCAGTTGGACAGCTACTAGGGGATCTCTGCCCAGTAGCCTGGCATGGAGCATTGGCCTCATTAGCGCGTAGCATTTGGGGGATGTGGCAAAGAATATACAGATCATATCTATTGGGAAAATTTGTATGATTGTATTAAAGAGGCTGAGTGTGTGTAGATGTATGTATATCAGATAGAAAAATGTATGTACATTCGATTAAATGTATTAGTGTATTATTATATATGTATTATATATTAGTGTATTATGTATTAGTGAGAAAGTGAAATTTATGTATATTATAAGTGAGTCGGTGTGCTGGGAAATATGACCACTAAAGTCACCCCACCCACTCCTATTATATGTGAGTATGTGTGTTTGTGTATCAGTATATGCATGTGGGGACAGAGAGAAGTGATAAGTGTTGTATGTGTATGTATGTGTGTAGTGTGTGTAATGTGTGCGTGTAGTGTGTATGTGTGTAATGTGTGTGTGTTGTGTGTATGTATGTGTGTGTGTGTGTTGGAGAAAATGTGGCTCTGGAGAATCTCCCGGTGCTCCTGATACTTGTCCCACAGAGGTGTTACTAAATGTATCCAGTGTGAGCTGCAGAAAAGCTGTATAGATGGTCAAATTGAACACAAATAATGAGAAATGACTTATAATGCTTTCTATCCTTATGAAGCCATCATGTCTGAGAAAAAAAACAAAGCCTTTGGGGAAGCAGAACAGTATAATGTGCGTGATGGCGTTTATTAAGGGTGTATTCATGCTTGTCTACCTTTAGCATGCACATCTGGCCCATATCAGATAAGCACACTAGCGCAATGTAGGCACGATTGTATTGTAGGGGATATTTATGTAGGCCCTGTTACAGATGTGTGATATTGCGTTTTTGTATCCTTTTTGTATTGTCTAATGCCCCATCCCTCCATGTGTCTCACACTTACAGCCCAGCAAACTCACAGCCTCCCAAATACACCCCGGTATTTCTCACAAGCTCGATCTTTCTAAGAATCAAGTGTCTCTGAGAAGTGACACCGGGCAGATTAACCAAGAAAGATAAGGCCAGTCTGTTCCAGCTAAGAGGGTTTGCTCAGAGCATGCAAGGGGAGCCTGTCCCACGCACTTACTGTAAAGTCAAGCAATGCGGTTTGTACCCCGCAGATCGCTCACATTGATATGCCCAAACGGAGTAGAAAAATTATTATTAAAGTTACCAAAATACCATCAGAGCATAGCTATAAAAATCTATTTGGAAACCATGAAAGACCATTGGATTTAATATAACGAATAAACTATTTTATAAATGCCAACTAGCGCAAAATGTATCAATTAAAACATTTGTATTTCTTTTTATAAAATTACATCATGGAGATTTGTTTTGATTGGATCTGCAGGAAATGATATATAGGCAATGATATATTGTTTGCAATACATTGTTCGGTCACTACTTTCTCTATGACTGACAAAGGAAGGGGCATTTGTAAAGCTGAACTGATTTCCCTCACACCTAAACGTCTAAATTATTTAAATGCCACCAGTAGATAGGTAACAAATAATTTTTATGTTTTGCTAAAATTTATGAACAATTTCGGCGTATTTAAAATAAAGAGAGATCAAGTATTTTAGCTGACACATTGTTATAATGTGCGAACTGATATTTAAAACGAAATGTAATGAATCCGTGCAACTGCCACCAGTCGGTATACCTAAATATTGACTGCAGTGATTCCCTTTCAATAACTGCAATATGTCTATGTACATATAAAGGTAAGTATTATTTGGTTGTTTTTTTTCTTCAATTACAAATCAAAAAGAGCTTCTTGAGAACAGCACCGAGCTAATCTAGCATCATGATGAAATGAACACTTTTGTTTGTACGGCGGAACAATGATACGAGTGAATGAATAGGATGTATTGGTTGCAGGCATTAGCTGGGCACATAGTGTCACCTGCCACGATGGAACAGACCATAAGCAAGACTGGGCAGAGAATTCTCTATTGTCTTCCCTCCTCTGTCTACACAACCTAAAGGACCCAGTCCCCAATACGTTATCACTGAGTACATAACCAGAAAACCCGCGCAGAGAGTAAGTGGTGTGTTCACAGTTATATTAAATGTAACAAAACTCAGGGCAGATCGGGTTAACATCAAGGACATGCCAGGCAGTAGTGCATATAGTCAGTAAGACAGCAGCCTGCCCTGTGTGTGCCCAAATAACAGAGAGCTGAAGTACTGAGGGGAGGAGATGGAATCACGCCTTTGTCCCTTTTCTTGTTCCTTTTCTGGATTTGTTGAAATCAGCCCTCAGGACAGAGCCAAGTCAATGTCTAAAGAAAACCTTTAAAATTACAAAACTGACTAAAGAGCAACGATAGACGGTTCGGGTTACAAGCTAGTCCTCAAAGGCAGAGATTTCATTCTAGTTCATTCTAGTTCAACTGCACTCACACACTCACTGACCTGTACAGCTCGGCCTTGGCAGCAGCTCCAGAATTTCCCCTCTTCCTCCTGTGATCTCTCGCAGGTCTGAGGCAGAAATGACAGATTGCGCCGGTTAAGGGATTTTAACGCTTAAGTCAATGGCGAAATGAAAACTTGGGAGATTTGCCTCCCTACCCACCAAGAGATATATGGCCGGGTGCTGGCTCACTGGAACATGACTAGTGGCAATATGATCTCTAGTCCCTGCTTGGCAAATTGCACTCTAATCGCCCTCTGCAAGCGCGCTGTCCTCCCATTCTACCTCACTTCAATCAAGCGACCAGGGGCTGGCAGCGAGCAAATGGGATGCGTGATGGGCTACGTTGTGCCAAGCTAAATCACATGGCAATGGCAGTTGCAAATCAGTATTCAAGAGTATTAGCCTGGCTGCCTCATGCTGAATTGAACGCTTGAATAGCAACGTGCGGCCTTCCAGATGTTGCCTCACATACGCATATAGCCATTGCCTGGCGTAGAATGTTATAGTTCAACATTATTTGGTGGGCCTCATGTTACTCATGTCTTATGGCCGTTACAAAGTCCATAGGGACTGCTGGCATCTGACAACTACTGTGGGCATCTTTGGTCCTTCCCGTGCAGTTTGGGATAAAGCGACAGCACAAAGGTAAATGGATAAACGATTAGAGTGAGAGAGATCTAGACAGACCGAGTGACTGAAAAAGCGACATAAAGACAGGATGCATGCCAGATGATAATAATATAACTATATTAAGCATTATTATTGTCCTGTGGTTATAGAAACAAAGTACATATAATTTTGTAAGATACTTGATAGACGGACACAAAAAGGAACCGACAATTCATTTTTATCGTGAAAAGTTGTAGATCGGCGAATTCCAGCCACAAAGCAAGCTGATTAATCACAAATATAAAGTATATATGCAGAATTCAAAATGATGTGGAAGAGAAGATGTCAGCTGTAATTATACCAATTAGACAGAATCCCCCTGTAAGATGGGTTTATAGATGCCCACTGGGGCACATAGATAAGGCATGATTTAGGCATATAAGATCTGCATAAGGGATCGACTGAATTAATGTATGGGTACTATTTAGTATCTTCTGCAGTTTTATCTGCAGCCCTCCAGTTGTTAGACAACAGCTGAAATAAAGATGGAGGATGCAGGAAGAGGTAGCTTCAGGGCCAGTCATTTTTAGAGAAGAAGGAAAAGAACAAGTACCTGCCAGCCGTGCCGCTTGAGCTCCACAATTCAGTATATTCCCTGCTGACTGCAAACACAAGGACAGCAACGAGGTGAGAGTGATTGTCCAGGAGCAGAGGTTGTGAAGTTCAAGTCCAAAGGATAGCAGAGGTTTTTACTGAATTGGAGAGAGATTTCTATTTAGTTGCCTTATTACAAAAGACATAACAATACCCCCACCTTCAGGAGATTACTAAGAGTTTTCACAGAAATACAGAGAAATGGTGCTCCCCGCCTAGCAGGGTGCGGATCAGCATAACAAATATGCACATACTCATTTCAGAGGCAGAAACAAGGACATTCCTCCATTGTATTTATCCGGGCTTTTTCTGTTTATTTGTTACAGTAATAATCCAGCCCACAGAAATGACATGCCAGCGGACTGATGGCAGCTGCTAATAACCCACAAGTGGAACAGTTATTTAATCCAAGCAAACAAACACACAAGAGCCCTGGGTACCCTAGCAAAGCCCTCAATATAGGCATCCCCTGTTCTTCCACATCAAAGGAATCCAGCCCTGGGGACACCCCAGCATAGCTGAGAGGCACAGAATCCCCACTTTAAAATAAATGACCTAGAAAAGCGGCTAAATCTATTCTCACCAGTGATCACAGCAGCTGCATTTTGCTTCAGAGCAGGGCAGGCTTTTTGCAGGTACAAAGAGCTCCCAAGGCTGAAAAATTAAACGGGACTTGCTCGCCCAAGGTCATATCGCAATCAGATATATATCATCAATGAATCACAATATCTAACGTGGCGCAGAGTAAATCATTAAGACTTTTGCAACCATTGAAAAAATAACGGTGCTTCCTTATTGGAATTCAGACGTGAGCAATAAAGCATCATTACAGTCATTATAACCAGAGCTGAGGTCATCAAAACCGTCAACTTACTATCACCAGTTACTTGCAGGAGTAAAATAATTTCCTACTGCAGAGTGACCATTGCTATACAGCTGTGGCTAATGGCAGCCCAGTGACAGGGTGGCGTCCCTAGGATGTTTAATAAATCAGTGTAATGGATCAGTATGAGGCACCATGAGCGCTTGCTTTCTGCTGACGTTTGGGAACAAGTCTCTCACTTTCTAATAGGACTCCTTTGTGTAGGGTAATGTAATCTGATCACTCCAATTCTATCTTTAGAAAACAAATTCAATTAAGGTAATAAATTAAAGATAATTAGACTGCAAACGAGTCTATATAGAAAAAAAAAACACACGTCCCAGACGCAGAGCGCGTTTTTGTCGATGCCAAGATAACAAGTGCATGAAAATGTACACCATGCCTAGGGACTGGGGGCATGTGGGTGAGAAGAGTGCCAGGGATAATGGCTGGGATCGAGCCTGTTGCCCTCAGGGATTACCTGCCACTCTCTGTACAATGAGGCTCAGAATGGAACAAATCTTTATTTTTAGGAGTGGAGATCACTGAATGATGCTGAGCGCTAATTGGCTAGCAGGGAAGCTGGGCACGTGGGCAGGTCTATTCAGCAGAAATTGGCATTTTAGCCCAATGCACTAACCCCCTTCCATAGGGAACGCGCTGGGGCTCGGTTGCACTTGAAACGGTTTGCGCTGCGGTGCTGTATTACTGTGACCCCACTACTTGCTGCCATACCGACTAGCTTTAGCCGCTCAACAACAAAGCGATGTCCTTGAATAAGCCCTATTGGAGTAACTTGCCTTGTGCTACAGGGGGGCCGGGAAATGAAATTATGCGTGCACTTGGTAGTTTGTAGCAATGAAAGCGCAAATAATCGTCAGTAAAAATTGCTGAACTTTAGATTAATGTTCCAGTATACAGACAGTAAAAAGGATCTGAGTAATAGGCATCCGTGTGTTCCCAAAATGCCGTGATTGGTCTGTTTTGTCTTAAATATGGGGTTTCAATAGTTTTTATATATTGCAGTTCACCAGGTTAAACATTAGGGATGCTGAATAATTTCAGGTTTATAAACAGCAAACCAATCCCTTTGAATAATTGTTCTGTATTCTAACCTTCTATGTATTCTCATATATACACACAACACACATCACACAGATATAGATCCAGAAGCTAGCGATAGAGAGATAGATGATAGATAGATAGATAGATAGATAGATAGATAGATAATGGATAGATAGATAGATAGATAGATAGATAGATGATAGATAGATAGATAGATAGATAGATAGATAGATAGATGATAGATAGATGATAGGTAGATAGATAGATAGATAGATAGATAGATAGATAGATAGATAGATAGATGATAGATAGATAGATAGATAGATAGATGATAGATAGATAGATAGATAGATAGATAGATAGATAGATAGATAGATGATAGATAGATAGATAGATAGATAGATAGATAGATGATAGATAGATATCTACTCATTACAAATCAGTAGTTTTTATTTATCCATATGTTTATCTCTATAATTCAATATTTTAAGCAATTTTCTATTGATCTATCCTCCATCTATTCATCACTTAAATATCTGCACATATCCGTAATGTTATTTTAAGCGATTATTTAGCTATCTATCTATCTATCTATCATCTATCTATCATCTGCCATTTCAAGTGAACATTTCTCATCTACATTTATATTTCTCTGTTTGCCCACCTCTGTATATATCTATGATTTTGTAAGTGGCAATTTATCAAGAAATGCGGCATCCATAAGAGAAAGGTAAGTCTCCCGGTGTGGCCCCCTGCCCCACTCCCAGTGCCAAGCATGACATTGGCAAGCCTCGTCCAGCCCGCAGTACAAAGCTGTAACTAACATGTCTGATCCAGCTCCTGTCTGCACATTTATATCAATTATGCATAATGCAAAGTGCATAAAAAATAATAAAACACGTGGCGCTGGATTTTTATTTTAATTAAATCTTCCAGCGGCTATAATAACATGGAAGTGATTTTTCATTCGGCTCCTTTCAGCTTGCTGCTGTTTTATGGCATTTCCCTGCCTCTGACTTTATATGAAAATATTAGGCGAGGAGGAGAATGCTAAATGAGTGCGCCCTTATCTGCGCTGCTCACAGAACCGGGATCAGACGAGCTGATTAAGGGAAGAGTCACAGGCAACGTCGGATTCATAATGATTTGGAATAATGAATTCTTATCTGTGCTTTCCAGATTATCAGCCTTTCAGCACCCAGTGTTTTGTTACATGGGATAATTTATTGCATCTAATACATCACAATGAATCTGATGCTACAAAACTGATGGCCAATGTTGTAAAAAAAAAAAAAAAAAGAGGGGTTTATTTATTTATTTTTTTCCTTCCCTTTTCCCGATCTGCTTTTCCAAATTTAATTGGGAAAATGACAGACAGGTCCGATAAAAGTGTGGATGCAGTGTTGCCTCCTTTCAGTCCCTCCATAGTGATATAATTAGCGTGTCCATGGATATTTGAATTCAGAAACAAGAGCGAATTTAACTGCCCCCTCCCCTGGTTTGTGGCAGTTACATGTTCCGCAGGATTGAATCATATTCCAAATATAAATGTTTTTCTTATCTTCTAGTGTTGGAATGTGTATGTGTGTTTCTGTTTTAGTTTATGTAATCTACTGTTTTTAGTCTCTTTGGTTTTAACTGCCAATTTTTTCACCTTTTGTCCATGCAAAGTGATCTATTCAGATGGCCAGCTGTGCAATACACAGATCGCATTGTGCCACCTTTACACACACATATACACACACACACACATATACACACACACACACATATACACACACACACTTGCCACCAGCCCAGCACATCGTTATGCTGAACTCGTTATACATCTCCAACAATTTCCAAACCTGATATTGAAACACTGTTAATTTAGTGTTCACATTTCACCTGTCCCTAAACCTTTAATTCAAATATCCAGGCAGAAATATAAACCCCTCCCTCTTTTTTTTCTAATGGAGATTAGTATATTTTTGTACAGTAGGTAACTGGATACCTGGGTGGATTTAGGGAATGGATTTGGAGACAGGAGGTGTGTGTATGTGGGGGTCTTCTGGTGCCTGAATATTTATCGTTATGTGTAATGCACTTTTCTTGCTTTTCAGTACATTTAAGATGATCACGTTATACCATTTGCCATGTAATCTTGATCTGGTTCCATTTACCTTCAGTGTTGTCTTTCTGGGGAGGCAATACCCAAATGACTTTGTGGCTAGGACAGTCCAACCTTATCCTTCATCTCATCCAGTCAATGGCATTATTAGCTTACCAGGGTAGCAATGTAGCATCCCCTTCTATATAAACACTTCTAGAACTAATAAAACTTTCTCATAATAAAACAAATAATAGCTTGCAAACAACGTCATTTTATATATATATATATATATATATATATATATATATATATATATATACATATACAGTATATATATATGTATATATGTATATATATATACAGTATATATACACATACACACACACACACATAGGCGAGCAGGAATCTTAAATAAATTGCAGTTTATATATTACATCCAGTTTAGTCCAGCGACCCCGATCTGTAGCTGATAGAAAAGAATCCCCGCTCCATTTAAATGGAACCACAAGACTGTGACTTGGAGCGTTTCCCATTCTCATTTGAACGTTTAATTTCGCAGAATTATCAACCTACTCAAACTCGTTTTGTGCATTTCTGTGCCAGGATATATTTGCATGATATTTGCAGCTGTAATTAGCCGATCAGCATCTCCCAGTTGCACATTGTTTTGCCTCCTTTGGGTCTGGCATTGATGTCCCATTTGATTCATAATCCGTCACCCCAAACTTCCTATTTTATCGCTGTTGGGGTGGGGGGGGGGTGAATTCACCAATAATAAAAAAAAGGAGATTCTTTGTGGCACTAAATGTGTTCCATGTGATACAACCGTATCAAATGACAAATTTCGTTTCCATATGATTCTCACCAAAGAAATGGTGTGAATCAGTGAAGGTCGTATGCTAGTTTCTTCAGTATCCACAACTAGGTCACTAGGTTCCAGCTAAGATTCTCTATCCTACTGGCTAGAGAAACTGATAGATAAGTAAAAAAAGAGCAGATACAGAGACAGATCACAGAAGATACAAACATATACAAGCCGCTATAGAAAGGTGCATACATCTATACTTCCCTCGATAGATGGTCAAAGATAACGATATATATATATATATATATATATATATATATATATATATATATATATATATATACATCCATAGACAGACATACTTTAGATAAATAGGTATAGACAGACAGGTGATAGATAGATAGATGATAGATAGATAGATAGATAGATAGATAGATGATAGATAGATAGATAGATAGATAGATAGATGATAGATATATAGATAGATAGATAGATAGATAGATGATAGACAGATAGATAGATAGATAGATAGATAGATAGATAGATAGATAGATAGAAAATTAATTATATATGAGAAAGTCATAAATACATGTGCTAGATTTTTGTAGATATATACACCCATAGATATCTATCTATGGGTGTATATATCTACAAAAATCATACAGACATACAGATAGATGGATGGATAGATGATAGATAGATGATAGATAGATAGATAGATAGATAGATAGATAGATAGATAGATAGATATAGATAGATAGATAGATAGATAGATATCGATGAAGAGACAGTTTTTATAGATAAACAAAAGTGAAATATAAATAGATTTAGCAGATATAAAATGATATGCCTCCACAGATAGACAGATGAATGTATAAAGATACACAGATAATAGATATGTAGTAGTATAGGAGATTATGTATACATAAAATGAAAGGTAGTTTGGCTGGTATTTTAGATAAACAGAAATCAGACAGATATAGACAAGTAGATTTAAATAGACGTTAGAGATGATGATGATGATAGATAGTTGATAGGTAGACATGATCGATAAAAAGACAGCGAAAGACAGGTAGATGGATTATAGATAGTTTCACTTAAATTTAAATACGCTTTATTTAAATAAGGTTGAATGCATATGGTTAAGTGCATTATAACATATATTTACTGTCGTTTTGGTGTTTATTTTTTATCCCTTCATTCGCAATGTACAAAAGTGCAGTAGCGCGGTTATTTTGCCCTTTGCAGCAGCACTTTTTTTTTATTTTCCCATGAAACAAGTGGCAGCACCTTTCTCTAAACATCTTGACTTCCTTCTGAAAATGCAAAATCGCGTGTGGCTAACTGCGCTCTACTCCTTAGTTACTGTATGATAATTTAGCGTGATGTTTAATCAACAGACTGTACTAAACTGGGGGTTACCAGTCAAGGTGTATGAGTTGTTGTTAATCCCAATGCTAGCCCCTTGGCTCTACCAGACAATTATTACCGGTGCCTTGGGACAATGTGGTGCCTGTGTGCGCTACAGAACCCGTTTATCAGTCACCAGAGGGACAGTGGCTTGAGCCTGGCTCTCTAATAATCCTCTGGTTTGTGGACTGAGCATTAAACAGCCCCCTAGCAGAAAGCCTTTTATGCAAACATTGCCTTGAGTTTGGGGGTATCGCTATTAAAGTAGGATATTAGGCTGCCTAAGGAATGTCTGCTCAAGAAAATCGGAGAGGGGGACAAGTAACAGAAGAAAGATTGGATTTTTATTGCGATCTCTGGAACAAATAGCTAACATTTAAGGTTTACACCATGGCTGGAGACTTACTGGCGCTCACAGAACTCCTGAGCAGAGCTAAAATGTCCAGAAAGCCTTTGGAGAGAGCAAGTCTGGAGCTATCAGGTTCTCCTGATCTCCTCCTTTCACAGGGCTTTGGTTTCAGCCTGGACTTGGCCCGTGTCTGCTCTACTGCTGCGAACTTCTAAATGAGTGTCAAAGAGGCAAATATCAAATAGCACAGGGGTCAAGGCAATTTGGTTAACTATTCTGTGTGCCTATTACATCGAGCCTGTGTGGGGCTTTATAGGAAGCTGAACTATGAAAGAGGAAGAGATTTTGTTGTTTTTTTTCAAATAAGTGTTAAACAAGGCAAGGAGACAGGAGAAAGGCTACCCGAAGTTCTTAAATATATTAGATCCCCGCTAATGCTGATGGGATTTGCCCAAAAGCAAGGTCTGAACTCATAAATATGTTGCATATTAACCTGAAATTGGAGAAATAACATACAGTAGAACTGCGAGCTGCAAAGTGAAAACATCGAGCCCACGTAATAAAGCGCCGGGGGCCTCCGGAAGCCATTCAGGGGATTGCAGGGGGTGTAGGTGGGTAGGAAAGAGCGACAAAAGCGCCCTGTGATCGCTCTCTCTGTCATATACAGTATGTGCGTTTGTGTTTGGGATGTATGTGGTGAAATAAAAATCTGTTATGACCATAGAGCCATCTAGACCCCAGGTGCTCACAATAAGCCACTACTTTCTGTATTGTATTGTACAAGTGTGTAAGGTGCACTCAATGTCCTTGTATTTCATTTGTGGCATGTGTGTGTGCTGCTGTACATGTGAGTCCTATGGAACTGTTTGTTTGATATGTGTGTGAAATGGTCTGTATATGGACTGTACTTACATGATTGGTAAGACTGATACATGTAAGTGTGCATGTGCACCATGGCATGTGAGCCTGTATTGCTGAAAACAAATTCCACTGTGTTCTTGGTATGTAAACTGTGTATGTTATTGTTGCTTGATGAATATAACGAATTCTAAAACCTGGAGCAGGAAATTGCAATCATGTATTCTGTAAAATGACATTTTCCAACAAATCTGTAGCACACCCATAGTAGCTATATAAGCCCTGAACATCCTGTAAGTTGGTATGATGGATGTGTGTATCTATCTTAGTATTCTGTGTAATGTGATGTGTGCATGTAATATTAAAATACTTCCAGGTGGCAATCTTAAACCACTGGCAAATGTCAATGGGGCTTCTGGGAGATTTTAAAGACCAGTGCTTTATATTGGGCCTGTGTGGGCTGTTTGAGATGCTCAGGGCTAAATCAGAATGTCAGCCAAGATATGAATGCCTTAACATATGGATTATTGGCATTATTGCTTAAGTTGGGAAGCAACACAAGCATGGTGCACTACTAAACAGAGCCTCTGGCAACAAAGGGAATCGGTGGTGGAAAGTTGCCTGCAGGAGGAATCTTTGCAGGTCTTCGGAAACCAAAGCGATGCGTAAGCCTCTCCACCAACAATTTCCTTTGTTGCCAGTGGAAAGGCATTGTGGAGAAATTAGTTACCTGAAGTGGTAGAGATCTATTGCAGGGGACTAATCTCTCTGTGGGACATTACCCTAGGCAACTAATCTCCCCGAAATGCCATCCTACTGGCAAGAATGTAAATCGCCAGTGAGATGGCATATGCATCGCTTCGTTTTTCTGAAGTCGGCCTGAGTTTTCTCCTGCAGGCAACTTTGCGCGACTTCGGAAACCGAAGCAATGCAAAAGGGTTTCCACCAGCAATTATAGAAGAAACCCTTTTCGGAGCATTTACTCACCCGCAATAGCAGCGATCTTTGTGATGACACAAAGAGCTACTAGTAGCAGCTACTGTCCCAGCTACAATAATAGACAATGCTGATAATTTACTAATAACTGTCTCTACGTGTGTTTTACCAGAGGCAATTCTCAGTATTGTCTATGGCAGGGTATTTTTTGGCATTTAGTAGCTGTGACAAGTAGCTGCTACTTAGTAGCTCCGTATGACATAGTCCTAAGACTAATGTCCCGCAGGGAGAGAAGTCGCTCGTCTTTTCCTAAAAAGCGATTAATAGAGATTTCAACAATGGAGGGATTCTATTTCCCACAAATCCAGGTGTCATATTCCCCACCCACAATTAGAAATTATATTTAGCGCAATTGGGAAATCACAGCGACTTCCTGCTCAGAGGGTTTTGCTTTCAGCGATTCCAATAGTTTTGAATGACAATGCTTTCTTTGTAAAATTGCTTGAAAAAGGGTCTCATAGAGATTCGCATCGATAAGTGATTTGAAGCAGTATCGTCTGTTTAGGTACTTGTGATTTATATTCTTCTCTATGTAGAGACAAAATGAGCAACTTGTCGCTGGAACTCGCTTTTTAAACGTCGCAGCAACCAAATATCCTCATGGGACATTAGCCTAAAGGCCGCCATACACAGGCCGATAGAAGCTGCCGATATCGGTCCCTTGGACCGACTCGGCAGCTTATCGGCCCCTGTAGGGGCAGAAACAAGGGGTCTGGCCGACCGATATCTGGCCTGAAATTGGCCAGATATCGGTCGGCCAGGTTAGAAAATCCAGTCGGATCGGGAACCGCATCGGCTCGTTGATGCGGTCCCCGAACCGACTGCCCCATTGCCGCATGCATAATTCGATCGTTTGGCCCCAGGGCCAAACGATCGAATTCGCCTACATGCCTCCCCGATATCGCCACCTCTAGGTGGGGATATCGGGTGAAGATCCGCTCGCTTGGCGACATCGCCAAGCGAGCGGATCTGCCCGTGTATGGCCAGCTTTAGTGTCATAGCCCTAACAAACATTCACACACAATAGGGATTATTTTATTAAGCCCCACTCTGTGTTTACGGAGTGTGGGAAGAACTTGAGAACCCACAAGATATCCAGATAAACAAATCCTATGGAGGGTATATAACAGGTTAAATGAGTGTGCATGGCAAGGTGTGCTTGCTTGTGTATGTGGGTATATGTACATTTCATGGTTGGGTGAGTGTGCTTGTCAGTACCTTTGTACATAACTAACACACAAGTCTTCAAGTTGATTGAACAATATTGTCATACATACATTCATTTGTAGCAGCCAAGACATAGGGGCTCATATAGCCACCTTTGCCCCAGTGCAGTTACCTGTAAAGCCCAATCAGAAATTCACTTTCAACGTTCAGCTATAGGTAAAATACTGAAAACAAATCTCTGATATGCTATGCTGCTATGTATTATTGTACAAAGGCAAATTTGTTCTTCTTTGGTAAGAAGACAATTTTGCAATATAAAATTGAAACTCGGGTTAGGGTTAAAGTGTAACCTGTGCTTTCTCTAGAATGTTCTATGTGTACAAAAGACAATTCAGCACAGTGCATTTATTGCAGTAAACGAGTCAGCTAGATAATCACATTTAAATTTCTTTTAACTTACAAAGGTGCATTTATAAGAATGGCACCATAATTACAGGAGACACAGTTTGTGTGTACAGCTGACATGCAAGGAGAGAAAAGAGGGAGGAGGTGCATTAAAACAACCCTTCTAATTTGATCACTTTCTGGTAAAATACTAAATAAACAGGAGAGAAATTCTAACCTGGAGAAGTGTAATTTCTAGGCTGATTTTGATTGACATGCTGTCCCTGGGATCATGTTTTAATCCCTTCTTCACTCAAGCCTTTTCATAACTCATTTCTCTCTGCTAGATGGGGACTCCGATGGTTGCCATGGTGACAGTGATAGTGCTAAGCCATTTCCCTCTCTGCAAGGAGACCATTATTCTGCATGCATAGGCCATTTCCAACAAAGGTCGACACAAAGTCATCCACAACACAGCATGCCTTTCACAAACTTTCCCTTCTTCAATGCAAAATTAGGCCCCACGCTTACTCTGTTGCTTTCATTTCCAAGTGTCATATTTGAGACCCTTGTCACTGGAGGCTACAGGAGTCTGATTGAGGTTCATTTCATATGATTTTAAAAAAAAAATATTTTTCTAGTTTCACATATTTTGTCATGACTTCATGGAAACATATACATGCACCCATGCTAAGCTTCTAATTACTGCTGTCATCTTTAAATGCAGTTTAAAATAAAATGTTGCCACAAACATAACTTCAGAGAGATAGGCAATTCTGGGATTTATACCACATTTATACCACATTTATACCACATGTTTATACCTCTGTATTCAGCTCTTGCGCAACTGCAACTGTTTGCTATGTTGTGAGTAACATTTTGCATTTCGATTTAGCCTTGTACTACTTTGCTACAAATTACCGTAATTACTATATCTTAATAGTTCAAAACTTCATGTTACTACAGGTATAGGACCTATTATCCAGAATACTCGGGACCTGGGGTTTCCGGATAAGGGATCTTTCCGTAATTTGGATCTCCATAACTTAAGTCTGCTAAAAATCATTTAAACATTAAATAAACCCAATAGGATGGTTTTGCCACCAATAAGTATTGTTATACAGTATTTTACTTGGGATCAAGTACAAGGTACTGTTTTATTATTACAGAGAAAAAGGAAATCATTTTTAAGAATTAGAATTACTTGCTTATAAGTATATGGGAAATGGCCGTTCCATAATTCGGAACTTTCTGGATAACGGGTTTCCAGATAAGGGATCTCATACCTGTACATGTCAAATTAAGTTAAACAGAAACTGAAATAAATAATACAATACCCAAGGCATACTGGGTGATATTTTGGTATCTTGCTTGACCAGAAAACTATTGCTGTTATTTACTACAGTACAAGACACAGAAATGTTTAATGGAGGGCTAAGATAGGTAAAGTTATGCCCCTTTTTAATGCTGTGGGATAGTAGGCATGAAGCACATTTTTACATCGGACTGATCTCAGTGGCGTATGGTGGTGTACATACACAAGACTACCCTCACCTTTATAGCTTTGCTGCCATAGTGCATTTAGCAGGTTGCTTAAATAGTTTCCTGGAAGATCTAGGCAATTTTTGCTCTCGTCAAAAAAACAGCTATATGGAAGTATGGACAAAGGTCAGGTGAAAGCTACTGGAGGGATAAATACTATTGGGACAAAGCAATCTCATAAGTGGGTTTTTGCTATACCCCCACAGAAAGGAACCCTTGACAGCTGCTCACGCTATCAGCTTCTTGCCTGGTCCATATGTTTGGTATCTTTGCAATAAGTAGCATGTAGTTGGAGGTACTTTATTTCTTCAAACCTTCTGATTGACTGCAGGTTTGTTAAAGCATAGGTCTATGCTTTATGGGGGTCATTTACTAACGTTCAATATTTCTTTCATGATTCATATTTTCTGGTGCAAAAATCCGATTTTATGTGGAAAACACATGATTTTTTCTTGTATTTTTTTTATTATGCAACAAAACTGCAACAATTAAAAAAAAAAAGAAAAATACTCTTATCTAAAAGCTATCTAGATCATGTAGAAGTCAATGGCAGGTGTCCTTTTTGCAGCTGGAAGATCTTTCTTTGCTTTGTGGTTTTAGAGGTTTTTGGGGGGTTTTTATGCTTTTGTTTGTGCAACAAAATGAAAAATGTGTGTTTTTGGTGTTTTTTCAACATCTTTTTCGTTCCTGCTTTTTTAAAAAGACTTTTTTTTAATAAAGCACTTGGCATTTATATTTTTTCATGGTTTCAAAAAGGTCTAAAACCACAAAAATCTGAATGTTGATAAGGAAACAGTTGATAGCTGTGTAGACTAGAGAAGGTCCAGCCTGCTATGCACAATATTACCTCAACGCTTATGCAGTTGTGCGTGCGTGCACAAACTCTGAGGCCAGTACACATGAAAAATTGTGGTGCACACAAGAATTTTGTATGAAATTGTACATATTTTCACCCATCCATTTCTATGGGCACACAGTTTTATCTTAAAAAAGTGCTTTAAAAAAATGTATGTGCACACAGAAAGAAATGAGACAATGCTCATGAGAGAATCCAGCTCAAGACATTTTTCACACTTTGGGAAATCTTCTCCTGTATTTAATAATGGTGGACAAATTTGTCTAGTGTTCCTGTATTTGCATGCTGATTTTAAATTAATTGAAACTATCGTAGCACCATGTAACTAATTTAAAGCTCTTGATCATGTACTGTTTGTTTTGCTTGTATTAAAGCATAGTGCTGCTTTATTTTTTCACATGAACAGCTGCCCTACAGCTAAAATTATGTCAGCTACACCTAATTACCCCTCACCCTTACAGCTAGCAAGTTCTGAGTGCTATCTGCTGTGGGTACAGTCATTTTTAAACTTAAGCCACTTTGATTCATTTACATGGCACGGTATACAGAGAATGTACAAAGACCTTTGGTACATGCAGCAGTAAAGTAAAGATGCAAACCAGGTATAACAAGATTCAGTTTGTAGAATTCAACAATAGTTAATGAGAACTGGATTCTTTTAAATATCTGAAATTATGCAAATCCATGTTATAATGTAGCAGAGGGAAAATAACCACATTGGTCGTGCAGATATGCACTCTACCTCTGTTGCACTGCAGATCATTAGCAGAACATTTCTGAATCCTGGATGTCATGAAAAAAAACTCTAAGAAATGGTATCAATTGCTCTGCAACCTCATATACAGGATATCATTTCTCATTATACAGTCCAGGCCATGGCTATTCTATAAATGCGCCCAGTGTCACCCTTCAGAAGGATAGCTATGCATGTCAGCTCAAATTCTTCCTGACAGAAAGGGTGCAGTCTGACAAGTGCTTTAGTTCCAGGTAAATTGACTTCTCAACCAGCGTGTTGATTTGTCTGTTAGGACCGGTTGATGGAAATTTTCTGCACATCACCAGATCCTGATTTGTGGACAGGTTTCTATGTCAGCTTCTAATCTCAATGCTTTGCCTGAGTCTGTTGTTCTGCCCAGATTTCCCAGTAACCAAGTTTCTGGTGACTGCACTTTACTAATCAGCTATTATAGCAAACTATTTCACTAGCTTGGGTATTACCATGGCACACACACTTTAATTTAGCCATCACCATAAACTGTAAGCAAAGATTACATTTTGAGGGTTAACATTTAAAAATGAGCAAGAAAGAGTTTCCTTGATCATCATTTGTTCATTTGCTGTTTAAAGGTAAATTATATTACTGAACATTAAAGGTCTCTATGAAAATATATTACAGGTATGGAGTCTTCATTTTTTGCACAGTATGATAAATATACCCCTAGGTGTCTTTTACTCCCACACAACTTCCTGTTAGAGTAAGAATTATTATTTCCTGTCAGCTGGTCAGTGAGTGACACAGAGAACATCACTTAATGGTGGCCCAATGTTTTAGGAGTTAAAGGGCAGTACATACTGATTTGAATATGCTAATGTAAAAAGGCTTTTTTATATGTTACTTATTAAAATATAAATATGACAGGTAACTGTGGCCAAGGAAATTCTATTTGCCTTTGGAAATGTTTTCTTTAAATTTCTTTATTTTATATATGTATTTATCATTGGTTAACTGCAAAGTTCAGCATTTCTTAAGCTGCATAATCATTACATTCAAGAAATCCTGGATACTTTTTAAAAAATAATATCGGTGAATGGAAAGCCTAGAGCAGTGATCCCCAACCAGTTGCTCAGGAGCAACATGTTGCTCACCAGTCCCTTGGATGTTGCTCCCAGTGCCTTCAAAGTAGGTGCTTATTTTTTAATTCCTGGCTTGTTGGCAAGTGTTGATTGCATTAAAAACACAGTGTAAAGCCAAACAGAGCCTTCTATAGGCTGCCAGTCCACATAGGGGCTACCAAATAACCAATTATAGCTCTTATTTGCACCCCCTGGAACTTTTCCATTCTTGTGTTGCTCCCCAACACTTTTTCCATTTGAATGTGGCTAATGGGTATAAAAGGTTGGGGATCCCTGGCCTAGATGGACCATGTGTCTGGCCTTTGTGTGGTAACAGCAGTCACATTACATTACAACAAATATCTCTATGTAATAATATTGAAGCCAGGGTAGACAATACAATGCACTACACACACATGCAAGATTCAAATATCTATCACTTTTCTTCTGCCTCCTGGTGCTGGATGCCATGTGGGAATATGTGACTTTCTATGGCATCTTACAGCAGCCCCTCTGGCATTTTACAGAATCCACAGATTGACAGTCTGGGCCTGGTTATTACACTCTTCACTAATCTCAGCAGCCTGTTTTTAGTTTAGCAATAGTAACACAAAAATTAACACCAGGTCAAAACTTGCATGAACATTAAATGGGAGGCATGCAATCATTGCACGCGCTCATGCATGTGAGGACTGTTGAATTGCATTTAACAGCCCATTCTGTGTAAAACAAATAGTTCCTGTTTTTGCTCCCCAGAATTAATAATCTATTATGCATAATGCTATGAAGGTACCCACCATTTTAAATCCCACAGCTGATATTAAAACTGGATATAACAGAAATATAACCTACTAAAAAGGTGTATAGAATGATTTAAGATATATGCAGTGCCACCTTGAAACTTATCTTTACCACCTCTTGTAGGTTATTTTGCACAGACAGATGGAAATTAATCAAAAAGTATTGGGTGCTACTGCCCTTAAACAGCCAAATCTTTTTGCATCTGTGTTGAAACATCGAAGGAGAAGTAAATCTTAACTAAAGAAGTAGGGCAGAAATGTTGCACATTATGTTGTGGGCTTATGTACCAGCCCAAGGCAACCACAGCCCTTTAGCAGGGAATATTTGTGCCTCCAATGATGCCCCAGTAGTTCTCCATCTTCTTTTCTGCTGATTCACTGCACATGCTCTGTGCTGCTCTCAGTTACTGAGGTTAGGAACCAACTGACAATATACTGTATAATGTATAATGTAAGGCTGATTAGTAGATAATACAGATTATTGGTACATGGCAGCTCTGAAGCCAGTTCAGTTAGCACCAGAATTTAAAAATCATCTCTTTAGAGTCAACTTATATGACAGACCAGCCTCATTGTCTGCTTGATGATTTGTGATGCCCCCTAAGCTTAGCTTCTCAACAGCTGCACAGAGCTCACTGAGTGTGTGAGTGTCACTGACACTTCTAACAAAATCCAAGATGGGGAGCTCCTGTGACACCTTTAAAAGCCTGGACCATTACTACTACACAGATGCTATACATTCAGGCTGGTGCAATAAAGGTTAGTATATAAATATGGCATTTCTAGCAATATTCCTTTTTAGGTTTTAGTTCTCCTTTAATTGGTTATAGTATTTTCATAGCAAGTATAATAGCGAATGTATTGTATTCGTGTAAACCAAACAAGATGAAAGTATTTCAAAAACATACAGTTTAAATAAAATCAACACATTATTGAAAGAAAACCTACATTATACATTTTAACTGTTTTATGTCAAGTACACAGATTACTGTTGCTCTTGCTCGAGTTAGTATTTGTCTTTTTGTCCTTTTTATACAATATGGATGAAGACTGTGATTATAAGCAGCTTGTGGCATCTATCAAATTTCATTCCACTGAAAACACACAAATGCACACAAGTGGAGCATAAAACCCAGAAGTCTGGTTATTAAAGTAAATTGTGCTTTGTAGCAGTAGAATTAAATGTTACATTTATTCATGTATTGCATTCTGCACTTGTAAAATTATATCTTCAGCTACTTTTGAAGAAAGCAGCTACCTTTTAGCTGTAGAGATTTCCGTACTAGTCTGCAGGGCACATCTGAATAGGAAACAATTCGTTTGGAGAACAGTGCAGTTGTATTAGCATCACTGAAACAAAAGTACTAGCAGGGCACAAAAAGGTTAAAACTATTTTATTGCTATTGGATATTACCCCACGTGTTTCAACCCCCCCCAAAAAAAATATCAGGGGGGTCTTCGTCTGGGAAATAAAAAAAAAATCAGGCAGGTTTTACCATGACTGGATAAATTTGGAGGACAAATGCTTTGTACCCAAATGGATATAGAATACTGAATAAAAGCAATATAGGATTGTTTGTGAACAGTGATTTTATAAATGTATTCAGGTTAATTTCTGCATATGCCATTTTTCACTTTTTGATGTTGCAAGAAATATACTCATTTAATAACCCTTTTTATATGCATGTTGTTTTTTCTCCAACACAAAACCTTTTATAGATTCTGCTTAGTGGTGAAGTAAAATGAAACCTTTAAGGCTTATGATGCATGTGGCTATTTGCCTTCCTCATTTTTTTTTTTTTTTCTAGAATGGAGAAATTTCATAAAAACCTTAATCAGTCTAATACCAGTCTAATATCAGTCTAATATAGCACATTTCTAGGGTTGACATAATAAACAAGAGTGAATAGAATTATGCAGTACGCTCATAGACAAATCTTTAAATATGGGCATTTGCATAAGAGGGGATATTGTGACCCTTGGTAACAAAGTCTACATGGAGGGTGAGGTGGAACCCTCCACCTCACCTCTATTCCTAGTGGACTAGAATGGTATGTTAATATTCACTCGCATCCCTTCAGTTCTGTTGTCCTTAATATGTGAGGAAAAAGGGCCGGGAATTCTATTTGCAAGCTCTACTTTAATAGCTTTTAGTTAATTGAATTTGGCATAAGGTAGCCTGGATTTGGAGTCACCTTTGACTCTTCCAATGTTGAGCTGGATGACTGGCTCAGCAGCTGCTGGAGGTGGGATAACATCTTCTCATATCCTCTGGGTAAGTGGTCTAAAAATAAGAAAATATGGTCTTTTTTATCTCTTTCACATAGCTTCCTCTATTAGCCCTCTACTTGACTGGCCTGTTTTGAACCACTATTTCCCTAATTGCAAGTGCCTACTGCTGCTCCTGCTTCTGAACTTTAATGTGGGGGTAAGAAAGTTGCCCATTGAATGAATAGAGTTATAGAAACTCTTGGGATGCCACAAGAATTAGGGTTGCCCCATTTGTGGAAATATGACCTTCCTATATTCTTACCTTTCTTCACTATTAATCATATGGCTATCAAGAATAATTTTAAATTAACAACAATTTGCCAAACTGCCTTCCCACTATTTAGCACTGACAGTTTTTTCATGGCTTTTTAGTAGCTTAAATTATGGTTTGAATTTGTATTGACATTGCTTGAAAAAAGCAATGGTCTTTTGGCCTTATTTACTAATATTGTGCAAAAGTAATAAATAATCCCAATTTAGGAACCTACAGCAATCAATTATAAATTGCCTTTCATTCATTTACTGCAGGTTGAATAATGACAGCAAATCTCTAATCAGTTGCTATAGGTTACAGTAGATTAGCCCAGGGCTAATAAAGGATATTATTATTATTATTATTATTATTATTATTAACATTTATTTATAAAGCGCCAATATAATCCGCAGCGCTGTACAATAAGTGGGTTTCATACATTGGACATACAGAGTAACATATAGATATATACTGATTTCCCTAGCTTTGCCCCTCTTAATATTTACTTTAGATGAATGTTGCTACTATTAAATAGAAGAGTTGGGTGAAGAATGAAAAGCAATAGCTTAAGAAGTATTTTGCTTAATAAATATGCACTTTAATTGAGACACCTTACAGACGTTAAGGCACAAGTTACAGTAGAGGTGGGCAAAATAAAACATTTTGCTTTATAAATACAGACAAATTTAGCCGAGTGCATTTGATTGCACCACCATTCCATGCTGAGTTAGTACATTTCCAATAAGCAGCTTCATAGTAAACAACTGACAGATAGTTAATAAAGGATTAATCACATCGGATTCAGTTGGAAGTCATATTTTTATGTATCTGCATTACCAAACCACATTACAAATTCATGCTTGAAACCTCAGCATTGCAGGTAGATAAAGAATGCAAGGAACTTATACTGTATTAATCTGAGTCTGAAGTTAATTCACCGTTGCTGTGTTTGATCATTTCCACACTGACACATTCATATATCTTCTGTTTTTTTCCCTTGTCTATTGAAACACGTATTGAAATTCTTTCTAACGTTTTACATCAGCAGTTTTCAGAAAGATACACTGGGAGCTAATAGGATTAATGGAAATGCATGGACAAGATTTCAAGGCAACTTAAAAATGTAAGTTAAAATGAAGAGAGTCTTTGTTTTTCCAAGACTGGTTTGTACAACTGCAAACTATAGATCTTCAGTCACCATATAATCGCCAATATTTATACAATGATCCATTTAGTATGGAAATGTCAGCTTTATTTCTTAAACCGTAGGCTGCACCCAGACTGAGTAAATGCAAATTCACAAAAAAATTGTCAGGAGAAATACACTTAAGCCTTTTTTTTATATTAAAGTATTGTTGGGGGACAATAATATTTAAATTACCTTCCTTCATTTCAGGTAAGCACATGTTGTGCAGATCTATTCTAAAGTCAAACAAGCATTAACTAGTACTAATGTTCATTTTATTACAGTAGGGGTAAGTTGTGATGTTTTTTTAAATATATGTGCAAGTCATGTTGTCTTATATGACACAAGTGTTATCACTAAGCATGGAATATAACTATTGACATTACCTAGTGCTAGAATCAGAAGTCTTGTTCCTGACATAATCTCAACAAAATGTTACAATTTTTAAGCATTTTTTATTGACTTCATATTGATTCCCTGCTTCACAGTATCTAGAATGTATGTACAGGTCGGACTGGCCTGCCTGGGTACTAGGTACTATGCTGGTGGGCCCCTACAAGTATGTCCTGCACCAAGGAAGTGATGCTCGCTGAGGCACTTAAAACCTTGGAGCATGCCTGGTGCATGCGCGAACAACCGCTCGCTCCCCGCCTCCCCCCCCTGCGCCCGCGAGCGCACATGCGCATACATTTAAAGTCCCATACGGAGCAGTGGGGAGAAGTTCCCAATGCTCCGTATGGAAGAAAACTTTAAAAATTCCGTTGCGGTGGGGCGGCATGCCGCCCCTACATTTCTGCCGCCCTAGGCCCGGGCCTTTATGGCCTCTCCACAAATCCGGGCCTGCCTTGGAGCACCAGAGGGTATAACAATCTTTTAGTAGGCACTTTTCCCAGGATTGTGCTCTGGTGTCTAGGGTGTGAAGAGCAAGCTTAAGGAAAGTTAGGGTAACAGAAGAGATAAAGATATACCAAAGGGGGATGATATTAATGTAAAGGGGAAGAAAGCAAGAGAAAAAGTGGGGAATGTAGAAAAAACAAGAGGTATAGGAAGAGAAAAATGTGGAAGTAAAAAGCTAAAAAGAATTAAAAAAAAATATGGCAAGCAGAGGAGAAAATTGAACGTGAGTGTAGGCAGGGTCAGACTGGTTAACTGGGCCAGTAGGAAAAGTTGGCAGTAGCTGGAGGGAAGTTGGTGCAGTGGCCAAAGAAGCATTCAATGTGGGCACATTATTTCTGTTCTAATTTAAGGTGCTCTGCATTCAAAACAACATAAAATTAACACCAGTATATGGACAAATATGGGAGAACTGATGAGCCATTTTCTAACACACTTGGCCATTTACAGTCAATCTGTGTGTAAAAGATCAGCGGCAGAAGAAGACAGTAGAAATTTTTTTATGGTATTAGTATTATCATTAATAATGTGTATTTAAAAAATAATACAATTTCACGGGGTTGTAAAATATATGGGCGTATACACGAAACATGCAAGAAAAGATACAAATAACCAATACAAAAGGTAAAGAGGTCCCTGCCCAAAATTGCTTATAATCTAAAGATGTGTACCTTAGCCACAGCAATGTGAGAACTCAATATAAGGGCTAATGCCACAAGGGGCAGCCACTGCTTCTGCCTGGGTGAAGGTACATGGAGCAGATTTCAGTGCCGAAAAGGGTAAGTATGCCCTTCAGCAATGAAATTCACTCTATGTACCTGCTCCCAGACCAAGACAGTGCTACGGGTGCAGACACATGGGACGGCTTATTTGAACATAGGGGGTTTGTGTTTATCCACAGGCCAAGAATCAAACCTGTGTTGCAAAGGCCTGCAAAATTACTGTTGTCTAAAAAAATCTGGTTTCCTGCTAATTTCCTTTTTTATCATTGTGAATAAGTTTGTTTGTGAATAGTTGTTTTAGGGTCTAAAAGACTTTGCTATAAAAGTCAAACTACAACTCATGAAACGATAGAAAGCAACCCTACTTTTTAAGCTATTTGAAGGAGAAGTATTTAAAGGAGATGTTTAACCAAAAAAACTTTTTTTTTTATCAGTGTAAAACTAGTTAGTTAATTCCTGTTTTCCTGTTGCACTTCTTGTCAAAAACACAATAGCTATCCTGACAATGGTTTTGTACAAGAACCAAAACAATGATCACTGACTTAATGTATTTGTACTCTGGATTTAAATGCTCTCAGTATGTTTGTCCTTACATTACATACATTCTCTCTTTATGCTGCTTAGAATGATTATTTGTCTAACCCTTCCTCCCAAATTTCACCCCAGCACCTGAGAATAGCATGCACTCCCTTCTCTAAAACAGAATTCTTTAGTCATTGGGTGTTGGGCCTGATCAGGGTACCTAGTGAAGGAAAGAGCGATCTCATGGATTGATCACATATTAATGGTAATATGGTACTGTTGATGTTGGTAACCTGACTCCATATGTCCTCACTGTGACCCAGCAAACACAATCCCAAGGAGAAGCTTCTTCCATGAGAAGTGGAATTGGTGACACTATTTCTTTCTTCACACTCTCGTCTCATTAGCATTTTCCATGGTTTATTCTTTCCAGCTGCGAAACCTCATTGGGCAATGCTTTTTTTTTCACAAAATGATAGGATGTTTCTCTTGGGGTATTAGAAATACTGCATCTTGTGTTCTTAGATTTCCATTTCCCCCATGAATTCATTACTTAGATATTCTTTTCCCAGTCACTATTCCATCATGTTAAAATGTTCTAAAAGCTAAAGATATTAAAGCAATGCCTTGGTTTAGAACTAATTTAAACCTGTGGCAGGTATAATGAAGACAAGTACACCGGTGCCATAACAAGATGATAACGCGTACTGAAATTCATCTGTAATTATTGCACAGTAGGAGCAAAATGGAATCAAATGAAAATGTTATTGTTTCATTTTTTTAAATCTTCATCATTCTTTATTGTTTTTACCTCTAAGTTCCTAAAATGTCAACTGCCTGATCAACGCATTCACACAGTTTATATATCTTTTCTTTGCCAGAGATGGCCTAAGCCTCTTTAAGCTATTCTCACTCACGTTGAACTGTACTACTACCCACAGAACACTTGATTAATGATGCCTCTATATATATATATATATATATATATATATATATATATATATATATATTATAGCAGATTAGCACATGTGCATTACTAAAACTGTACTGCATACGCACCAAGCCTGCAGCAAAGATGTTCTGCACTGCAGAAGCTGCCTCCGAATGCACTAGCCCACGTGTGTCTACATGGCAAAATGCAGATTTTTACATGTTTTTTAGTATACAAACTAAAGTTCTGCTATTCATGCATCTGGGTTACTCTTTCTGTAACTCTAAGAAGAGGCTTGAAATACATCAAAATCCCATTTATTGTAAGCTGCGTTTAACCCTTTAAATACCACCAATCCTAAAATCTATGACATAAAAGTACATATGTGTTTCCCGGTCCCCATTTGAAATAAGCTGTGCTGTAAGAGATTTCATTTGCACCTGACAATAATGTTTAATAGTAAGTTAATTAGATTAATGCTGATTTGTAGAAAAGGGTAGAAAATGTAATGAGATTTTCTGTTCATATTAAGTAACTTTCCTGTTTTGCTAATGTAATGCTGTATACTCTACATATTTAAACTGGAGGTTAGTGATCTCTTTCGTCTGCCTTTATTATTTTTTTTATGTATCTCCCCCTACCTTTCCTTAGTAAACAATCTTTATACTGCAGGGTTGTAATATAAGAAAACAAAGATATTTCAGGCCACTGACCCTTTTTTGGATTGGGCTTAGCTAGGATCACATGATCAAGATTCTAGGAAATATTTTAAATTGCCACTTATATTGCGTCCTACAGTATATGTGAGCAATTCCCATAAACGTGGAGATCTCTGCTTTGAGTGACAGTTGCCGACTTTTGACCTAAATCCAGTGATTCTTATAAAGCAAATAATTTTTTTAATAAAAAAAATAAACAAAAAAAAAGTGCCATGGGGCATGGAGACATGTGTAAATGAATATAAAACCTGTTTCTCTTTAATGATACTGGCCCTTTAAGCCTTTGTTAGCTTTGGTTATTCACTAAGCTATTTCCTGTCACTAGCGAGGCAGGTCTAATAATGTTCCACAATCAATTTCTTCTAGTCATGGTTTATGGTTCACCCGTCATCACTGTGGCTTTTTAATAAATCTTTTAACCCTTCGAGCAGGTCTTCTTAGCAGTGACGTAACATATTAGATAGGATCAGGCAGATAACCTGACATCTAATAGGACCCTATTATCTGTTATCAAGAAAAATACTTCAGCAACTTCACAGAAATGAAAAAACACATTTCTTAGCAATGTTATCACAGATCATGTAATATCCTTGCAAGAATACTAAAATATGGTGTCAAGGGCCAGAACATTCTGCTTTGTGCTTAAAGGATGATCTTCAGCAATCCATGCTGGGAATGTAAATTAGTTGAGCCTTGTCCTCACCAGTGTAACCCCTTAGAAAAAGGAGAAAATATTAAATATTTCATGAAAATGCTGTTGGTTTTGCAAACAAAACAACAATATATCTGGAAAGTAATTGATTTCCTAATGAGTCTATGAAAATTCCTCTCCTGTGTCATCATTTTTGAAATAGCACATCATTTAGCACATGACTGTCCTCTTAAAGAAGAGCGGGAAGGGTAAATAGCTAGATGTAGTACCCTCCTGAGAAGCAGAAAGGAACCACAATGTGTTTTACAATGCTTGAAATGCGCCGTTTGATTTAATAATGTATGGGAGCTAGTCTCAGAGTTATTACACATGCTCATCAGATTATTAAAGTCAAATGAAGACTTCAGAAGAAAACCAAAGTAGCATCAGCATGCTAAGAGACCTCTGGTACAAGCTGATGCAGTCCTTAATTTGACGGGAAAATCAAATCTGACCAATTGATACCTGTCTGTTTTTCGGCAATATATTGATCAGGGAGTCCAGTTATTGGGCCCCTGGGTAGATAAACTGCCGAATTGGTCTAAAGGAGGAAATATCTGTCTGCCTGTGTATGGCCACCTAAAGGCACCAATATTATCATACAAAACTTCATTTCCTACCATAATTGGTAAGTGTATGGCTGGAGGCAAGGTGACTGATATTGGCAAAGGCCTTGGATATTGGTCATCTTGTCAATCAGGTAGGCTGGAAGCACCGGCAAACGTTTAGTACTGAAACATCAGATAGGGGTAAAATGCTTTTTATTTCTACCTGCATGTGACGATTCAGCTCTGAACCTTACGGGCATATTTATTATTATGTTGTGTTAAAAACGGCAAGGAAATTCACCACACACAGCCAGGCTTTGCTGTGTAAAAAACCCCGTAAAATCAGTGTCATTTTTTTACACGTTTTTCTGGCATTTGGACAGCGATCTTCTCCATTTATTTTATGCCGTTTTTTTCATTGAATTCATTTTACACAGCTTAATAAATATGCCCCTTAATATAGTCTACAAATTATTTTTTCTGTGATTGCCATTGGTTGCAGGAAAGATGATAATTGTAACGTGTATAGCCACCATTACATGTATAGCAGGAATTCAAACCTTTTGTACTAATTGAGGCTTGCCATTTATCATCTTAGATAAAGTACGCTTCTGCAGTAAATGCTGATAGCATTTTGTTAACAAGATAACAGAGGAGCAAGATACGTTTGTTAAGCTTCCTATAGATAAAGTGAATAGGGCCTTTGTTATGTTTTCATGACTCATAGTTGCAAGAAAGTGGTAAATAATAATTAAAACAAGTACCTGCAATATTTTATTTAGTTATAAAACACATATACATTTTCTACCCTTCCCTTGAACTAGTTTTTAATGTATTTTTGTGTATAATAAAATGCTCTTTTCTAAGCAGCAATGTTCAAATACTTTGGGTCAAGAGCTATTTGTTAGCAAAGACTATAGGGAAATCAGCATATAATACTGAAAAGTGAATCCAGTAATTGAAAGTATAGAACAATATGGCTGTAACTGAGTTTGCTTAAAGACATGTACAGAAAATATGGGGCAGATTTAAAAAAATGTGAGATTAGTGCTCACCACATCAAAATTCACCTACTTTCTGTGTTTTCCAATATTATTTTAAAAAGCATATTTATAAAATGGTGATGAATACGCTTCTGTAAATCCCTATGTTTCAACTTGAGTTTCAACTTTTCTTAATATCTTGAGGTGGTGCAAACTCAGCCCAGCACTACAAGGTTCTCCTTTCAAATTTGTTATGCCATCACCAAGATGATTGTAAGTGGATGTATCATACTTACAACAGTTCTATGTGTCTATGGCTATAAACAATTATATGAATACCAGATGACGCCCTAAAAACAGCCATACACATCCATATTGGGTACACTTGACACATGGGCCAAATACATACAAGTGGCCAAACACAGTATGGTTGCCTTCCTATTACAATCATTGGTTCAAAGGTATGAATGATCAGAACAGCAGGAAGTAAAGAGGAAATGCTGTTTCTCTTCACTTCCTCATCTGCTGATGCCTCATGAATTGGCCAACATGGTGCAATGTCAGAATTTTTAAAACCTGCCTGTCATTCAAACTGACCGATATCCAATACTGATTATGAAAAAAAACCTATTTGTGGAAAGCATTAAGTGTAAATAAAAATACAATAGTCCTCTACTTCCTTTACACCAATATAACACAATTCTACCCTAAAACAAAAGCTGACAGCATACTAATCCATGTATAATATACATGTACAGTTGATTCATATTTTACACTGTTACAATGTGATAATAAATACTTTTAAAAGGCTATAAAGACTACTATTTTTTTTCTTAGCTACTCATATAATTCAGCATGGATCCCAGTGTTGTAGCATGGTTCTCCAGGTCACTATACCCTCATAATGTATAGCATTTTTCCTGACAGAGAAAGTTCCATCTATGGCCCTGTGACATCTTGCCCATGAACGACCACTTGTAAAGGGATTTTAATCATAACAGGAAACCTATGGGGGGGGGGGGGGGATGATGGTGGTCATCCTGCTAGTTGCCTAGGCAAGGCAAAAAATGCAAGGTCAGCCAGCAAAACTTTTACAGAAACTTGGGTAGGTAAACCCAATAGGCTTGTTATGCAGGCTAGTTACCATTAAAGGAACAGTAACACCAAAAAATGAAAGTGTATAAAAATAATTAATATATTATATACTATTGCTCTGCACTGGTAAAAGTTGTGTGTTTTCTTCATAAACACTACTGCAGTTTATATAAATACCCTGCTGTGTAGCCATGGGGGCAGCCATTTAAATTGAAAAAAGGAGAAAAGGCACAGGTTACTAAGCAGATAACTGATAAGTAGCAGATTCCCATTGTATTCTACACAGTTTATCTGGTATCTTCTTATGTAACCTGTGCCTTTTCTCCTTTTTTCAATTTAAATGGCTGCCCCCATGGCTACACAGCAGCTATTTCTATTAACTGTAGTAGTCTTTCTGAAGCAAACACGCAACTTTTACCAGTGCAGGGCAACAGTACATTATATTTTAATTATTTTAAAACATTTTTATTTTTTAGTGTTACTGTTCCTTTAAGTACAAGGTACTGTTTTATTTTTTAAAATATGAATGATTTGCTTAAAATGGACTCTATGGGAAATGTTCTTCCCATAATTCAGAGCTTTCTGGATTGCCATCATCATAAACTCAGACCTAGCAGCAGACAGTATGTGATTATAGGAACACCGTTACAGCCACAGCCAGTGACTGCAGTGTTAAGGCAGGCATGTCCCATCACCCTGTGTCACTCCTACAATACTTTATTAGAATATTAATGTGTACAGAATTAAAACTGCATAGGTAATTCAAACACAACATGAACAATTCACATAAGAATAGCTGATTTTGGTCAGTCCATCCAACTGGAAAAAAGTCCATCCAAAAGGAAAATTGTAGTCAATGTAGTTGTCCTATCAACAACATAGAGCATAAACTTTCACACAGGGAAGCACTGAACCCACTATTTTGGGATTTGAACCAGAAATCCTTTGTGAAAGATTTGGCCGGTTACCAAACCAAATCCAATTACGTGACCCTATGGAAATAAGGTAATGAAAGTGCTAAAGAGAATATTTTCAACTCCCATGTTTATGTGATGAAAAGTCATGTGATTTAAAGGATTTGGATTCGGTTGAACCCGATAAATGGATTTGGCCTATTCCAGTCCTGCTAAAAAATGCAGAATCTTGGCCGAACCATGAACCATGTCCTGGATTCGGTGCATCCCTACTTTTATATGATTGCAGTTTGGCTATCTCCATATCTGGCTACATGATGCACATTATGTGCCGGACTGACCTGAGGACCCTAGCACGGTAGATTCAGCAGTTTAGCAGCATATGTTCTTTGATTTTTTTACACTGGCACACAATGCCAATATTATAGTAACAGTCTGCCCTTAGTGGCAGAAATCACTCATTTTATAGATCACAGTCATTATTTCAGGTTCTGCACAAATAGACTTTTTTGTTAAGAGCTTTCTAGACATCAAACAAAAGAGAGAAGTGAAAGAAACCCCAGAAAACCAGCAGAGGTAGGTCGTCATACCATTTGCAGCAGTCGCATGCCTTAAACATTCTGTAAACAGCCTACATATTTTAATAAGTACGAAAGTATTTTGATGAAATTATCTTACCATCTAGCCCTTGTTGTATAAACACCTCAGTTATGTTGTCATGGGAAAGAATTTACGCAGGTACCTAAACCAACATTAAACCCAAAGCATAATGATTATGACATTGTACTTAGGCAACATATCACGTGTGATTTTGTCACTGTATTTTTTCTTAAAACAACATTTGCAACAACGTATACCAGGAAAAGTGACAGAATTTAGGCAGCATTTGAAAGGACAAAATTTACCACAAGGATTTAAAGAAAACAAAATTTACGTAGACTTTGCAGGAAAAAAATCTACTTCTGTCTGGTCTGCCTTTCTAAAGGTATATGGATCCTAATGCTTGGGACCTAGGGTTTTCTGGAAATCAGGTATTTCCATAATTGGGAGCACCATTCCTTAAGGCTACTGTTTTATTACAGGTACCGGACCCCTTATTCCAAAACCCATTATCCAGAAAGTTCTGAATTACTGAAAGGCCATCTCCCATAGACTCCATTTTAATCAAATAATTCACATTTTTAAAAATGGTTTCCTTTTTCACTGTAATAATAAAACAGTACAGGTATAGGACCCATTATCCAGAATGCTCGGGACCAAGGGTATTCCGGATAAGGGGTCTTTCTATAATTTGGATCTCCATACCTTAAGTCTACTAAAAAAATCAATAAAACATTAATTAAACCCAATAGGATTGTTTGCATCCAGTAAGGATTATTTATATCTTAGTTGGGATCAATTACAAGGTACTGTTTTATTACTACAGAGAAAAAGGAAATCAGTTTTAAAATTAAAAATTATTTCATTAAAAATGGAGTCTATGGGAGATGGGCTTTCTGAAATTCGGAGCTTTCTGGATAACGGGTTTCCGGATAAGGGATCCCATACCTGTACCTTGTACTTGATCCCAACTAAGATATAATTAATCCTTATTGGAGGAAAAACAATCCTATTGGGTTTAATTACTGTTTAAATATTTTTTTTGTAGATTTAAGTTAGGAGATCTGAATTACAGAAAGACCCCTTATACGGAAAACCCCAGGTCCCAAGTATTCTGAATAATGGGTCCCATACCTGTACTAAAAAAAAAAAGGCAAAGTACTCAAAAATAGGAATTGTTTACTTAAATTGCATTCCCTTATTTTAGAGCGCTCCAGATGATTGATTCCATACGTCTGTAATACATATCTGAGTTCACCTATTCCCTTATGATTAAAAGTCTCTCAACAGCGTTTAAGAACAACAGTAGCAACTCAGACCTTTGTGTCTCTGTTTCCCTTACTTCTCTTTGCATCCCTATTTATCATTGTGGACTTTTTACTGCGAGAGATTCATGTAGGAAAATAAAATATAACAAGCAACCTGCAGCTAGGAATGGATGTTTGGACAGTTTGCTCAGAAAGAATAAAATGACAGTGGTATTCCTCTGTGATAATTATTATTATTATTATTATTAATAATAATAATAATAATAATAATAACAATAATAATAATAATAATAATAATAATAATAATAATAATAATAATAATAATAATAATAATAATAATAGTAAAAACCATAACCATAGGGTTAATAATATTTTTTACTGGTGAAAGAAATAAAAGTCCTGGCTTCTTGGTTTCGTAAAACTGTAGATGGTGGGAATTCCTACAGAGCTCTAGTGACTGCTGAGTAATTCTGTATTTTGGGCACAAAAAAACCTCCATAGGAACACTAATGCTTTGTATAATTCAAGAACCTGCCCAAAATGACTGTAAAGTTAAAGCTTTCTGTTTTGCCTTGTGTTTTTTGCCCTGTCAGAAAATCACCTGAGCGTTCCTCAGAATACACGAGACACAAGAGAAAAAGGTTTGTAAAATGGAAAAAGAAAAAAAAAATCATTTAAGAAATATGATGTGAGAGAGATGATGCCTGGGCATATGCTTCAGGTTTTTCAACCAAGTGTTTCCCATTAAACCGGCTATCACAAATTAATCTCATACAAATTGTTCTGTCATTGAAACTTTCTTCTTGCATTTTCTGCTCTTCTCTTGCCGGATAATAGTTCCTTTACAATTTTTTTCTTCTTTTACGAGTCACTGAGCAGAAAGGCTGACAAAGAACAGAATATTCCAGGCGCATAATGAAACTGCGGGCCATTATCAAGCACATTGTATGGTCAATAAGGCTCCGCGACGTTTGGAAATCTACAGTAATCTAAAAGGAGTGGGCCATAAAACTTTTGGTATTGAATGCCAAGGCAATGAAGGCAGCTTGCCATCAGCGAGCGGCATTCATTATCATTCTGACCGGTGAGGTTTCTATGTCACAATGTTCATTTTATACTTCTGTTTGGTGAGTAGATCTTTTGTTTAATCATCCTATTGAAAAGAGAACAAAGGCGGTTTAGGTGATACAGTAATACATTATGTGTTATCTCTGGAAAACCCAGACAACAAGGAGTATTCCTAAAGCATTAGGTATTTTCAGAACCAGTGGAAACACAATGTTCCCAGGAAGCCCTTTGCATTATTGTAGGGATTCTTGCACTCAACTGGATTTTTCCAGTGGACAAAATAGTCACTAAAATGTGTTGTAAAATGCTGCATGTTTAGTAATTATAGCTGTACAAAGGAGAGGAAAGCCAAAGGCTGATTATGTAACACAAGGAGTTTCAGGCAATAATGAATTCTCAACTTTTTATTCACTTTCACAAGTTTCCTGTAGAAAAAAGGGAGGCCTCACAGTCGAACTGTGGGATGCGCTGCACTCCTGAATAAAGTGAAAAGTCTCTGAAATGGTTACCTGCCATACTGAAAAACTGACTAATATGATCACCAGGCAAACCATATGAAGGGGACGTAAGGGGAGTGGTGTGACATAACTAGTGGCCATTGCTAATCTAATTGTGCTATTAAATAGATTTTTCCATGTGCCTTGAGTGCCTGGTCAATCCAAATCTAAACTCTAAATGCAGATCTGTCAACCTGACAGCTATATTATGTGGGGGGAAGGCTTCGCGTGTCACAGAAATGTTTCGCTGACTTCCGGAAGTGAAATTATGCATAAGCGCAAAATCGCCACTGAAGCCAAAAAATTCTACCTGCGCATGTGCAAATGCATTAAGTGACGTAAACAAACGCTTACTGTACATGTACGCCCCAAATTCCTCTCCTCCTACTCTTTGTGGGGAGGGAAATTTCCCCCCTCAAAATATAATTTGCTATATACAAAAATTGTAGCAGAAAAAGCAACTTTGCAGTCCATTTCTATTTGTCTTTTGATCTGTCATTCAAACCACTGCCTAGTTGCTAGGTTAAGTAAACCTGATATAGTTATATGACAAACCTAGGGAGCTGCAGAACCATGTAAATATATATATATATATATATATATATATATATATATATATATATATATATATATATATATATATATTAAAAAACCACAGAGCAGAAACTATGGAGCCATTAGCACATTTTAGACATAAGATTCATATTAAGGTGCGTAACAGCTCTAGGCAGTCTTTGTAACAGTTTCATAATCAGATGACAGATAATACAGTGAATTCACACAGCCTTAAGATAGCACTACCTATAGGTTCACTGGGGTTCATTCAATTAACTGCAAAGTGACCTTTTGAAAAGCCATTTTTATTTGTTATCGATTCAACCCTAGTTCTGACGTAGTTGAAAACGCAGCTTTTTTCATGGATGGTTACACCGAGTGTGAGTAGTAGGGCTCATTGACACTCAAAAAGATCACATCAAAACAGTTGATATTTGGCAGCCAGTGGAGCAATGAGAAGACTTTTAGAGGGTAAAGGCTTGAGGTAGAAAAAAAAGGGAAAAAAAGCTGTGCATGCTGTTTCCTTAAAGGGCATATACACCTACACTATATGGCCGAACGTATAGAGACAAAGCTTAAAATGACCTGCTTTCAGGTGGATACTAACTGCTGAGTTTCAACCTGTCTCTTGAAGCAGTGACACCCTAAAGACTAACTGTAGTATCACCATATGCAATACCAAGCTGCAACTGGAGAGGATTAAATGTCACCACCATTTGCTTTGGAGCAATGGAAGCACATCCCCTTCAGTGATAAACTGAATTTTACCATCTGGCAGTCTGATAGAAATCTGGGTTTGTCATTGCCAGGAAAACACTACCTGCCTGAGCCCAAAATGCCGATGGTTAAACGGGGAAGTTAGATTTTTTACCGGGAGTCTGCTGGATGACAATCCTTTAAATAAGGGTGTGTCCTTGAAAGGAACCAAGATTTTAAAGAAATCTTATAAATGTTATTGTCTTATAAATGGACTATAAGGCTATAAAGGCTATAGTCCCTTGAAATAGATCTGTATAGCATTTAACTTCCCATAGCACAACATCACTGTAAAATTAACCAAAGCACATTGAAGGAAGAGAAATGCAGTACTTTCAGAATGATAAAAGTGGCATCCTTTCTAGTTCTCCTTGGGTTTGGATTATCCAAATCTTTCCTAGAATTTTGGTGTAAGCCAAGAGAGACATAATGAAGAATTCACTACGTAATCACAACTGCTAGGAATTCTGGAAAGAATTGCATGATGTAATTTAAGGGTGGGACAACGGTGGGTGCTGCTGCTAGGTGGCAATCCTATCCCTAGAACAAATACTGTTTGCAGGTCATAGATTTCTGCAAAAACTTCTTTGTTCTATGGGAGATTGCCACCTAGCAACAGCTAATGGGAGAGTAGCCCATACCTAGAAGTTGCTTTTATGAATGCCCCTTATGTCATGGGGCTTAGAAAGGTTCTGGAAGAAACCATGAGGGTACGTTCATTATAATAGAAAGGTAGAGACATCTTGGAGCAGCCTTTGTTGTTGTGGATCCTCCAGAAAGTTATCTGTCCTGCAAACTCACTCAGGAAGATAACTGATTACTCAGTTCTCTTAAGCCACTGACATCTTGTCATGATTTATTTTCTTTTATACCTGTAAACTCACTTTGGACCTTTGCAGTGTATTCTATACAGATTTCCAAACAATAATGAGTGGAGCCTGCGTCACACTCCTGGGAATCATTGCCTGCAGAGACAGACCTCCTACAGGGTGCAGGATTCCCACTAGAGCAACCCAAACGGGCCTCTTTACTGAGAGTGGAACCGTGAGGTACTCTTAGTTTAACTCCAAACGGAGAAGAGATATCTTTACATTTAAAAACTCTAATCTTAGGAGTATCCATGTGGGACTGAACCCTTCCTGTGGCAGTCAAATAAGGAGTCTAACATCACTCTTTTTCTTCAGAACATATTAAAAATATAAAGGAGTATCGTTACTTACCTTGAAAATGCCGTGTAGTTCTTTTTGGTTCTGTTTCTTTTCTTCTCCCCTCCTCTCTCCTCCCCTTGGATCCTTCTGAGCATCGCCTCCATTGCGGTTGATTCCTCCTCCTCCTTCCCCTCTTTTCCGGTTTCCCCCTCTCCTCCTTTCTTTTTAGTTAATTATCTATATCTAATGGGCATCTGATTATAAGTACATACTCTACTTTTACGAGATAATAATGCTGTAACTAAATTGTGAGTAATTCAATAAAGATTTGTTGAAATACAAAAAAAAAAAAGATTACACTCTCTGTTTTTGTGGTATTTGGAAGGAAACTGAGATGGAAACGTCATGGAGTCTGTAGCAGATAAAGAAACTGCATCCTCCATGAACGCTGAGGTAAAAAAATCTAACTTCCCTGTTCAGCTATGCCCCTTCCTGCTCTATACTGTCCAATCAGCACTGAGCAGACCTGTGCTTGCTCCCACATATTAAAGACAAAAGCACATCAGAAGGGGAAAGCAGAAACGTGGCTGTAGTGGTAAAATACATTTTTCCAGTGTATCTTTGGGAGGCACAAAACCCATTAGCTGTTGCTAGGTGGCAATCTCCCGTAGAACAAATAATGATCTAGGGCCTGTCATAAGGCTTCAGCATCCAATGACTTTCTTCACAATTCCATGCTTCCTACTTTGTGGCAACAGTTTAAGGAAGACTCTTTCCTGTTTTAGTACAGTATTGCCCACACGCACAAAGTAAGGCCCATACCGAATGGGTTTGCCCAGATGGGAGGGCTGCACAGAGCCCTGACTTTGCTAGAACACATGAGCCAGGCCTGATTCCAGACATCAGTGCCGAACCTCACTAATGCTCTAGTGTCATTATTCTGTTCTATGGGGTTGTAGTTATGTTTCTTAAAAGACCAACTTTGCACATTAGAAAAATCACAATGGAATTCTTCAGGTCAGGGAGGAGAATATTATATTCTGCTGCAACTCGATTAGGAAGAGCACATCATAATTCAGCAAAGCTATATTTAGGACAGCGGCGCACACTAGCAGCAAAAAAGGTCAATCTCTTCCAGTGAGCAGTGTTTCCTACGGGCACTGACAGGCATGGCATTGAGCCATCAGCACCCCCACATGGGGCAGACGTGTTAAAGTTAACTTAAGGCTGAACTTTTCCTTTAGTTTTTTTTTTTACATCATCACCGCTACATATAGCTTGGCATTTAATATACTCTCATATCATCCTATGAGAGCATAGGATGATATTTCATTTCTCAATGTGACACTGTTGTGTAAAGCACACTCTAAATGCTTAGCAAGAGCGCAGGGCCCCTGTCAGAAGGTTACATTAACTACATGAATGGTTTCCATGTGGAACCTTTTAACGAGCACACATAAAAATTATCCCCCAAAATGCAAGTTTTCAAAACTAATGAGGGTTTGTCTTGTGCAGCTTTGTACAGTTGTGCAACTGAATCGTCTGCTTCACTAACATGATTAATAAAATGGCATCAAAATCCACAGCATTTGCAGGTTAAAATCTAAGCTTTTAAATAAGGCTTTTCTACAAATTTCTCTGCTCAGTCACACAATACTTCTTTCCATAAAACTGTTATACAATATGCCCAATATTTGTTAGGGCTTGTTTTTGCTACTGTTTATCAGATGCTTTTTGGGAAAAAAAAAAAAAGTCCACAAAATCTACTCAATTGAGTTTTAAGCTGAACTAAGGCACCACCCTATGTCCAAGAATTCAAGCCATTTTCCTTTATATTTGACATTCTGTGTCCACCTGTGCATCTAAGATGTTGGTATAAGTCAGTGATCCCCAACCAGGGGCTCACCAACCCCCTTGGATGTTGCTCTCAGTGCCCCCACACCAGATAGTTATTTTTGAATTCCTGACTTGGGGACAAGTTTTGGTTGAATAAAAATAAGATTTACTACCAAATAAAGCCCCCTGTAAGCTGATAGTGCGCATAGAGGCTGCCTAATAGCCAATCTTAACCCTTATTGGGACCTCCATGAACTTTTATGATGCTTGTGTTACTCTCCAAGTCTTTTTACATCTGACCGTGGCTCACGAGAAAGAAAGGTTGGGGACCCCTGGTATAAGTGCAATGGGAACTGCTCACATATAAAACCTGAAGGAATTACAGGCACAGTCCAGC